>NC_090657.1:157128010-157428010 GCF_040937935.1 Hyperolius riggenbachi | reverse complement strand
CAAAATGCAGTAAGATTGGTGGCAGATTTCCCAGTTTAGGTAGGCAGGTATATAGGTGTCCAACTCCCCAGTTTAGATATACCCAGGTCTAGGTGTCCCCAGTTTAGGTAGGCAGGTCACCAGTTAGTGGGGGCTCACATGCTGGGAGGGGGGGGGGGGCAGTGGGCACAGAGCGGCAGGGGGGGGGGGAAGCCTCCCCCCTCCCTCACCTGGAGCCCCCTCCCAGTTTAGGTAGACAGGTCACAGGTGTCCCCGGTTAGGTAGGCAGATAGCTAGGTCTAAGTTCTCCCCAGCTAGAAAGGGGGGGGAAGCCTCCCCCCTCCCTCACCTTCCGCGCTCCCCCCCCCCCCCCCCCCCAGTTAGGTAGGCAGGTCTCACTGTCTCAGTGCCCCCATGCTGGAAGGGGGGGCAGCGGGCACAGAGTGGCGGGGAGAGGGGGAAGCCTCCCCCTCACCTAGAGCCCTCCCTTCTGTGCTCCCCCCCCAGTTAGGTAGGCAGGTCTTACCGTCTCAGTGCCCCCATGCTGGAAAGGGGGGCAGCAGGCACAAAGCGGCGGGGAGGGGAGAAGCCTCCCCTTCTCCCTCACCTAGGGGCCCCCCCCTTCTGCGCTCACCCCCCCTTCAAAATTGCAGCCGGCAGCGAGCGGGAATCACTTACCGGGATCAGATAGCTCTGCGTGCCGCTGCTGGTCTGGTCTACTGCACTGCACTGTCCTATTACGCTCTCACAGGAAGTACTGCAAGAGCGTGATTGGACAGTGTCTGTGCAGAAGACCAGACCAGCGGCACGCAGAGCTATCGCTCTCTGTAAGCCGTTCCGCTGGCTGGCTGCAATTCTGGATGGGGGGAGCGCGGAAGGGGGACGCTCTGTGCCCAATTCCCCGCCCCCCCCCTCCTGCGCTGTGCCTCCCTCCTTTTTAACACTTGGGCTCCCAGGAGGCTGGGCGGCCGGGGCCCCCGGATGGAAACATCGACACTTCGGCGGCTCAGTACGAGCCTGGTATGTAGTGTGGTTGAGGGAGGGGGTTCCCCGGTACTAGCACCCCGTGTTATAGTGTGTCCCTATATGTCACCCTGTGATCCTGGGAAGGGGTCCCCAGTACTGGCACCCCTTGTTATAGTGTGTGTCACCCCTGTAGTCCTGGCTTGGGGGAGGGGTCATTTATCACCATTTCTCATTGCTTATATATCAGTGTATAGAGTGTGTGTTATCACCGCTTGTTGTTTTTTGTGTCACTCTTGTCACTGCTGTCAGTGTATGGCGGGCCCTTGTCACTGCTGTCAGTGTATGGCGGGCCCTTGTCACTGCTGTCAGTGTATGGCGGGCCCTTGTCACTGCTGTCAGTGTATGGCGGGCCCTTGTCACTGCTGTCAGTGTATGGCAGGCCCTTGCCACCGCTGTCAGTGTATGGCGGGCCCTTGTCACCGCTGTCAGAGTAGCTGCCAGTATTTTCCTGCCTGTTGCCGTGACAATGCCAGTCAGCAGTGTAGTGTTTTCAAAGAGCTCTGGGAATGCGGGCTGCTATAATCTCTGGTTAATCTGTCATGACTGTAAAGATAACAGAATATATAAGCACGAGGTACACAGATCACAGCCATGAGTCACAATGACACAATCCCAGACCATCTCAGGGTTTGCTTTTTTTTTTTTTTTTTTTTTTTTTTTTTTTTTTTTTTATCTGTTTGGAAGCGGGCCTGAACTCCACTTCCTCTCTGCTCTAAAAGATAAGCAACAGCATAATAACCTTTGCTTTCTTTGTTACAGCTGATACAAGTCCTGCAATTAGTATGCAGTGTGTCTACTTCCTGCTTTCACAGACGCAGACATATTAACATCCTGTGTTTACAAATTAGCTGCTCTGCCCTGGCAGCCCAGATTCCTGAGCTGACAGATCAAATTACATTTTGTGATTAGTCACATGTGGAGGAATTAGACAGGCTAACCTCTCTAAATACATACACGGTGCATTTCTCTGTTTACCGGTATATGGCTCAGTGTGACTCCTGGAATTCTCCCATCATAAAGCAGGAGGGAAGTCCTGTACACGCTGCTGATTCCTGCATGCGTATGAAGTATTTGCCAGTAATCACTTTCATCTCAGTAACATACAGGTGACTTGCTGTGCAGCCTTTAGGGAGGCCAGGAGGAGCGCAACATCGCCGCTTTGTCAGGATCATGCGGCTTTTAAAGGGAAGGTTCAAGCAAAATAAAAAAATGAGTTTCACTTACCTGGGGCTTCTACCAGCCCCATGCAGCCATCCTGTGCCCTCGTAGTCACTCACTGCTGCTCCAGTCCCCCGCTGGCAGCTTGCCGACCTCGGAGGTCGGCGGGCCACATTGCGTACATTTTTACGCATATCCGCTAGTGCAGGAACAGTAACACATACATTTTTACGCATTACTGGTTTAATGCGTAAAAATGTACGCATTGAACCAGTAACGCGTAAAAATGTATGTGTTAATGTTCCTGCACTAGCGGGAATGCGTAAAATTGTATGCAATGCGGCCCGCCGACCTCCGAGGTCGGCAAGCTGCCAGCGGCGGACTGGAGCAGCAGTGAGTGACTACGAGGGCACAGGATGGCTGCATGGGGCTGGTAGAAGCCCCAGGTAAGTGAAAATCATTTTTTTTATTTTGCTTGGACATTCCCTTTAACATGCATGAAATGTATAGAAATAATTTGATGAAGATGGTTTATGTCGTCCGGCCACTGGAGGGAAAGTTTATTCGTATAAGTGTGACATTATCTGCAGTTCGAAGGCTCTCTGCATCGTTCTCTTCTTAAAGCGGGATTGTCACCATCAGGGCTGTGGAGTCGGTACAACAATCCACCGACTCCTCAGGTTAGGATTCCACCGACTCCTCTAATTTGCATATTACAATTTTGTTGATTGAAAGTATGTAACATGAAATGCATTTCTTAACTAACGCTTAGGCATTTTAAAAGACAACTAAAGTGAGGGGGATATGGAGGCTGCCATATTTACTCCCTTTTAAATAATACCAGTTACCTGGCTAGCCGGCTGATCTTCTGTCTCTAATACTTTTATGCTGGGAATACACGGTTTGTTTGAAATTATCAATCGAGCCGCTGATGGCTCGATTGATAATTTCCGCCCTGTCCGATACCCCACCGGATCGATTCCACGCTCGATACCGGTGGGGAGAACAAAAGAAGAAGCGCACGGAAGATTTGGAAATGCCCGCCGGGACGAGCGGGAATCGATCCGCATGCGGGATCCGCGGGGACGCGCCGGTATCGAGCCAGCGGCTCGATTCGGTGCATAAACGCACCGTGTATTCCCAGCATTAGTCATAGACTGAAACTAGCCCTTGGTAAGAGTACTTGTAAAAAGGTACAGACAGGAACAAAGAACATCTATCAGGCCCTAGGCAATGTAAGTGTGGGTACATGTAAGAGTGATGTGCAGGTACTCTGCAGGGGAATGAGGTGATTCTTCCTCTATTACACATTCTTCATGTACAATCTGAACCAGGTTTATGGGTGATAGACAACACCTCTGTGTTCAATATGCACAACATTCTCAGTGGTTTCCCTGCAGCTCTGTGGATAGTGCATATGTATAGTACTACTATGTAACAAAGTAAACCTGAGACAGATGAAATTAAAGTTTTATACATACACAGGGCTTTTTCCAGCCCCCTTCAGGCTAATCAGTCCCGCACTGTCCTCCTCCGCCACCTGGAACTTCTGCTATGGGTCCAGGTACTTGAGCCAGTCGGGCGTAGTGCGCATAAACACACTCCGCCGCCGAGAGCGTACTACATCTGCGCAGCATTATTGCGCAGGTGCAGAATGCTCCTGGCTGTGGGAGCGGCACGCGGCCGGACTGCGCTGACTGGCTGAATTACCGGGACTCATAGCAGAAGATTCAGGTGGTGGAGGAGGACAGCGAGGGACTGATTAGCCTGTAGGGGGCTGGAGCACAGCACAAGTAACTATTTTTTGATTTATTTATTTTATGTTTGTGGACTAAGCACAGCTATTACTGTAAAGCTGCGCACTGATGTTCCTATAGATATACAGTTCTCATAAAACAGGAATTGTCTGTGTTCTGTAGATTTAACAATCTTGCTTCAGCAGTTAGCTAATAGAGTTCCACTTCAGTGAGATACTACCTCCACACCCCAAGCAGTGGACACTCACTGCCAGGGTCGGACTGGGACACTGGGGGCCCACCAAAGAAATTTCAATCTTCGGCCCACACATCCCATGATTGCAGTGAAAAAAGGGTTTGACCATGCACCGAAAGGGGGGCGTGGTCATGATGTATTATGGACAGGGCCAAATATACATGATCTTAGCAGCATTGTAATTCAGAGACACTGCTGCCCAGCAAATCTTTGCATAGAGTCCCCTCCTTCAATATAAAGTAATGTCCTACTTTGCAGAGGTTGCGACTGCAGAGGTTGCGACCGCATCGGGGCCCTTGGGCCATAGGTGCCCCGAAGGGCCCTCCCTCAACTACAGGATTACCTCTCTATCGTTCCTTTGCTCATAATAATCACTTCTATAGATACTTTAAACAGTGGTAATCATTAACAAGCTATTTCCCATCCCCTTCTTGCACCTCTGACACTGTAGTTACCATTGGCAGGTTTTGGTGCGTCGTATCAATTGTTCTGTATAGAGTGCTTGGGGGGCCCCATTGTAAAATTTGCATCGAGGCCCACAGCTCCTTAGCTACGCCACTGCTCTCAGCATGAGTGATTACAGCACTGAGAAGAGAATTTTTGTGCTGCAGGCAGCAATTGGAGCTCTGTCAGACAAGGAGGGGGGGCCCACCAGAGACCTGGAGGCAGGGCCCACCGAGGGAAAAAACTGTACTACTGTGGCCCAGTCCGACCCTGCTCACCGCATTAATGTGACCCTCTATTAGATGGCTACCTATGAATTACCAATATCCAGCACCGTCGGGGATCTCCTGATGGCACATGCATGTGCTTGTCAGTTGCTGGAACAACCAGCTGAAAAAGCACAAAGCTGCCCCCAAAATACTCACTGAGCAAGAAAAAAAATAATAAAATCTAATAGAGGGTAACATTAATGTGGTGAGTGTCCACTGCTTGGGGTGTGGAGGTGGTATCTCACTGAAGTGGAACTGTGTCAGCTAACTGCTGAAGCAAGATTGTTGAGTCTACAGAACACTGAGACAATTACTGTATGAGAACTGTCTATCTATAGGAACATCAGTGCGCAGATTTATTGTGAGAAGTGTGGATACTATAGTATTTGGGTAGCGCACCACCGGCTATTGCACCATATTTTAATATCAGTGCAGTATTTGTTACTTTTTACAGCTATTACTGTGTAAATAAATTATGATGACTATTATCTGAGAAATAGAACATTTTATCATATTTTCTATTTTAGTTACAGTTTAAAATCATTAGGAGTTGGTGTATGTTTTCCAGACTCCGACTCCAGGTACCCAAAAATTACTCCGACTCCACAGCCCTGGTCACCATAAAAATCAAATTTCAACAGCCACTGGTTTGAGTGTATATTAAGTGATACAGATGCTAATCCTGCTTTCAAAACTTTTTCTGCTGTTATGGTTTGGAGTTATCACATGCCTTTGGCAATGGCAATTAAAAGACCATTGCTCCTAACAGTTGCATGCTGGGGGATCTATAATGTATTCCTCCTTCCTACCTGATCCGGGGGGCTGAGCAGATCAGGTAGCCACAAAAACCGCCGCTCCCGTGGGTCGCACTGGCCCACTTTCACTTTCGTATAAGTCATGACGCTGCAAGGAGAGACTGTGTGTCTCTCATAGCGTGCAGGGAGGCGAGGGAGTGGCAGGAGGTGTGGCCAGGGAGAGAGAACTGCCCAATGGCAGCTCTGGAAACCCTGCAGGAACGCCCCTGGCAGGCATTTTGAACAGGGAATCCCTCTCCATGTATTTACCTCCGATATTGTCGCTAATAGGGAGCAGAGAGATGTGCTGGGGGGACACAGACATGTCATGAGGTAGAGAACATGCCTCTGTGTCCCATCTGTCCCCCATGGAACCACCTCTGGTTCTCTTTCAGACAGTGTACTTCCTAGTATAGATTTCAGTGGGAGTGTCTGAAGACTCTGGGAGGACGACAGGTAATGGATACACAATTAGCAAGAGGAGAAAAAAAGAGTGAGGGAGGAAATGTCAGGATAAGCTTCATTCAAAGGTAACCAAGATGGACACTGTCTAGAATAGGATTCTCTGCTTTTCCTTTATAAAATCCACAGGAATCATACCGTGGACAGTGCAATACATCTGTTATGTAAGTAGAACTAGTATTTATCTACTTATGTGTTTTTTATTTCTAGGTTACCATGGGTGTCACTTGTCCTTTAATCCCTTGTTTGTAGATGTGGGGTTAAAGGCTCGTACACACGCCGTACTAAAGGCAACGACGGGTCCTCTTTTCAGCAGACAGTACAGCGTGTGTACAGTTAAGGTGGATTGATAAGGTGGACTGATAAGGCTGTTTCTGAATGATTCTGGCTGTTTCGGAACGATCCGCCCGGTGTATATGGAGTTTAAATGTAAGTGCCACGTGTAAGAGGTTTGTGTCTTGTGTTTTTGCAGATTCCGTGTCTGTGCAGTAGTGCCACATGTATCCTGTGCCGCTGCTGCCCCAGCTCCAACAACTCTACAGTCACCCGTCTCATCTATGCATTTATTATGCTGCTGGGCACCCTGTTATCCTGCATCATGCTGAGCCCCGGAATATCCGACCAGCTAAAGAAAGTAAGCCTGCATGCTTTGTGCTATCGTGCTCTTCTCCATGGTTGCTGAGAAATGGGTGGGGTCTGTTTGTTATTATTAACAGTGATCTTTCAGTCACTTAGATACCTGGTAATTTGTATTGTGCGGACTGTCATGGCCAAGCACAAACTCTACTCCTGCTTCCTTCTGTCCCATCCCATATTCCGTGTTCTATCCTGTCCTCCCCATCACTGCTCGCTGCTTCCTGTCCCATCCTCCTCTATCACTGATCCCTGCGCCTCTTATGCTGCTCCGCCTTCTGCTCCCACCTGCCTGCTGCTTCCTGTCCCATCCTCCTCTATCACTGATCCCTGCTACCTCTTATACTGCTCCGCCTCCTGCTCCCACCTGCCTGCTGCTTCCTGTCCCATCCTCCTCTATCACTGATCCCTGCTGCCTCTTCTGATATAACCTCAGGTGAACCAGCAGCTGCACAGACACAAGGGGAGTGGCTACACAGCTCTAGGGACGCATACGGCTGGAGTGCTGCTTTAAGGTGCAGTCACATGGCCCGTGGCTTCAGATTATAGTGTGATGCAGCTTCAGTCACATGTCCCTGCTGGAGGAATGTCATCATTACTTTAATAATCTGTCATTACCAGCCATGACCTCATCGAAAGGTAACTAGTCATTTACATAACAGGATGTAGTAATGAGTCAAGTGCCATGTGTAACAACAACACCTTTCCAGGTATGCGACAATAAATACCAGCTGTCGCGGCAGGGAGTAGACTATCTGTTCCCAAAGTCATAAGGAGGTGGGATGGGGGTAAATGGCTTCAAGCTAAACCATACCCCAGACCCCTATAAATCATAATTCACTGAATTTCACCCATCAAGCTGGATCTGTGCTTATCTCACGGCTGGGTAGATACAGACAAACCCTGGTTATGATGTATTCAGGTAATAATCTGTGCTAGGACACTGCTGATTGGTCACCAGAGATATGTGTGAGTCAGGAATATATAGTCATATTTTACGGGTGAGTATTGAAGGCCAGGATATGTCATATTCAGACATTTCATGAACAGCTTTTCCTCCCAAAATGCCCCAACGTGCAGGGGAGTGGCAGCCTGATGCAGGAGGCGGTGCTTTGAATCCCGCCTCCCAAGCAGATTTTTCAAAAGGGATTGTGGCCAGCAGCCATGTTAACCTCCCAATTTCCACCATACATGTTCTGGGGTCCCGTGGAGGTAGCTGTTTCATCGATGACTTCCAAATATATGGACTTTCAACAACTATCAAATAAACAGTTTTTCTGTAAACCCCCCACATGCCAATAGAGCTTTTAGTCAGCAACACTAGACAGCCTTTCAGAGGTCTCTCAGCACAGCCTTTGTGAAAAGAAAAGCAGTGTTTACCAGCTGTTTGTAACAATTTTGTGTCGGCATCGGGGTAGGGGGAGGCAGAGCTGAGCTGTAACCTGGCTGTAAACTGCTTACTTTACACTGCGAGGCAGAGAGAGAGACACCGTATCAGGTACACAGAGCTTAAAGGGAACCTAAACTGAGGATATGGATTTTTCCTTTTAAAATACCAGTTGCCTGACTCTCCTGCAGATCCTGTGTCTCTGAGGGCTCGTTTCCACTGTTGAGGTGCGGAATCGCCTGGATTCCACCGCAGAAGAAATCGCATGCGGCTGCGTTTCCGCATGCAGATTTAGCCGCGATTTCGCATGGCAAGGAGCCAGGCGAATTTAACCATGTCACTGCCTGAGTAAAGCTCCATAGCAAACCATGCGAAATCGCGGGGAAATCCGCATGACAAAGCCGCATGCGATTTCCCTATTAAATGCATTAGCGGCGATTCGCCCGCATTCCTCCCGCACGCGAAATCTGTTGGCTCTGCCATGCAGATTTCTGCCGCACCGAAAAACGCTCCCGCCGCCGCACAAGTGGAAACAGCCTCATCCACTTACATTGACTATGCGAATCCGCATGCAGTGCCCGCATGCGGATTCGCTATAGTGGAAGCGAGCCCTATTACTTTTAGTTTAGCCACAGCCCCTCAACAAGCATGCAGATCAAGTGCTCTGCCTGAAGTCAGACTGGATTAGCTGCATGCTTGTTTCAGGTTTGTGATTCAACCACCACTGCAGCCAAAGAGATCAGCGGGACAGCCAGGCAACTGGTATTGTTTAAAAGGAACATTCACATTCCTCTCAGTTTAGGTTCCCTTTAAGCTGATGATTATTTACACACATTTGAAGCTATGTTTCTGCTTTCTATCACTCTAAATCATATTCCAGTCACAGGATTACAGCCAGTGAAGATTGTTACGGTATGCTGGAAGTGCTGGGCACAGTCCTCCATAGTAATGCCCACAGTGAGAACTGTTCTCTGTAGATGTCATTTTCTTCATATAAAACATGAAAAAAGCCTATGCATTGCTATTTGCTAGTAATTGCTGGAAATACACAGTAGCAATAAAAAGTATGTGAACTCTTTGGAATTATCTGGATTTCTGCACAAATTAGTCATAACACGTGATCTGATCTTTATGTAATGCTGGGAATACACGGCTCGATTTTGAGCCATTTAGATGACTCGATTGTTAATTTCCGACATGTCTGATTTCCCGCCCGATCGATTCCGTGCTCAATTTTGCATAAGGAACAATGGGAAAAGATAAGAAAAACTAATGGAAGATAAGAAAATCGCCTGCAAAATCGAGCACGGAAAACTGTCGGGCGCGAAATAGAGCGGCAAAATCGACCCGTGTATTTCCAGCATTAGTCACAACAACAGAAGATCACAGTCTGCTTAAACTAATACCGCACAAATAATTCAATGTTTCCATGTTTTTATTGAACACACCATGTAAACATTCACAGTGCAGGTGGGAGAGGTATGTGAACCGTCGGTGGCTGAACCTCCTTTGGCAGCAATAATTTCAACCAAACGTTTCCAGTAGTTGCAGATCAGACGTGCACAATGGTCAGGAGTCATTCTTATTGCTGTGTGCTACATTTTTCAATTGTTACTTCTAGCAAATTTGTGCTTGTGTGAATAATAATAGAATTGCACTTTCATCATTTTTTGTCCATTGCTTGTTTTAAAGAGAATCTGTATTGTTAAAATCGCACAAAAGTAAACATACCAGTGCGTTAGGGGACATCTCCTATTACCCTCTGACACAATTTCGCCGCTCCTCGCCGCATTAAAAGTGGTTAAAAACTGTTTTAAAAAGTTTGTTTATAAACAAACAAAATGGCCACCAAAACAGGAAGTAGGTTGATGTACAGTATGTCCACACATAGAAAATACATCCATACACAAGCAGGCTGTATACACCCTTCCTTTTGAATCTCAAGAGATCATTTGTGTGTTTCTTTCCCCCTGCAGCTATCTTCCACTGAAGTGTCAGGCTGTTTCTTCCTGCAGAGTGCAGACAGCTCTGCCGTATGTAATTCCTCAGTATGTGAAAGCCCAGCCAGCTCAGAGGAGGATTTATCCAGCTTGTAAAAGAGAAGAGAGAAGCTGCCCTAATCTAAATAATACACAGGCAGTGTGCAGAGAGGGGCCTGGAGGGGGGAGATGCATCACAGAACCACAACACTCAAGAACTTGGCAGCCTTCCAGACACAGGCTGACAAGTCTGACAAGAGAGAGATAAGTTGATTTATTACAGAGATGGTGATAGTAGAACATGCTGCAGTAAGCCAGAACACATTAGAAAAGCTTTTGGAACTTGTAGGATGATAAAAAACAGGATGCAATTTTTGTTACGGAGTCTCTTTAAGCACTGCAGAACAAAAAGTTCCCCTGGGGGGGTACTCACCTCGGGTGGGGGAAGCCTCCGGATCCTATTGAGGCTTCTCTCGTCCTCCTGTGTCCCACTGTGGTCTCGCTGTGCCCCTCCAAACAGCAGAGATGTAAGTATTTACCTTCCCGGCTCGAGTGCAGGAACAGTATCGGCTCTCCGCTCTGAGATAGGCAGAAATGGCCGATCGCTGTCGGGCCGCTCTACTGTGCAGGAGCAAGTCTCCTGCGCCTGCGTAGTAGAGCGGACCCGACGGAGATCGGCTATTTCCACCTATCTCCATGCTGAGAGTCGCAACAGCGCTACCCGCTGGAGCCAGGGAAGGTAAATAAATGTAGCTTGTCATGCTTGTCGAGCCTGGATTACCGGAGACTTCGAGGGAGCCAGCGTTGGATTGCCTGCAGCTACAGCAGAGGGGAAAGCCTCATTGGGACCCTGAGGCTTCCCCCTACCAAGGTGAGTACCCCCCAGGGGAACTTTTTTTTCCGTTACAGGTTCTCTTTAAAGGAAGTGGGAGGTCTGATTAATTCTAAACATTTCTACTGTATATACTCGACTATAAGTCTAGAAATGTATGTCTAGTTCATTAAATAAAAGTATGGGGGTCGACTTGTACACATGTTACAGGCAACACTGAGTAATGTGTGTACTAATAGTGACATTCCCATTTGCAGCAACGCACCCTGTGGTAAGTGATACTTTTTTGAGGAAAGGATATGCTGAGAAAACACAGGTCTGAAGGTCCTGGCCACAACAATTAACAAGGAAAGGGGCAGGGGCAAATATTGGGCTGCATAAAAGGGAGTGAATAATTGTTGCACTTTGGGGCCTGGAGGAGGTATTGGCTGCACTTAAGGGACAGGCGGGGTGAATGGCTGCATTACTGTATGCAGTGCCATCATTAACCCCTCCTGAGCCCCAAGTGCAGCCATTAACTTTACTGGGTAGACTTTTATACATGAGTCAATAAAAAAATTCCAGCTTAAGAGGGTCAAATATTGGAGTCGACAAATACACAAGGTCGACTTATATTGTATGACTGCTGGGTGGAAGACCTGGATCAAGTCAGTATTATAATATAATACGTGATTGTAGAACAAATTTACATAGTTATTTTGGTTGAAAAAAGACATACGTCCATCGAGTTCAACCAGTACAAAGTACAACTCCAGCCTTCTCCCTCACATATCCCTGTTGATCCAGAGGAAGGTGAAAAAACCCTTACAAGGCATGGTCCAATTAACCCCAAAAGGGAAAGATTCCTTCCCGACTCCAGATGGCAATCAGATAAAATCCCTGGATCAACATCATTAGGCATTACCTAGTAATTGTAGCCATGGATGTCTTTCAATGCAAGGAAAGCATCTAAGCCCCCTTTAAATGCAGGTATAGAGTTTGCCATAACGACTTCCTGTAGCAATGCATTCCACATCTTAATCACTCTTACTGTAAAGAACCCTTTCCTAAATAAATGACTAAAACGTTTTCCTCCATGTGCAGATCATGTCCTCTAGTCCTTTGAGAAGGCCTAGGGACAAAAAGCTCATCCGCTAAGCTGTTATATTGCCCTCTGATGTATTTATACATGTTAATTAGATCTCCTCTAAGGCGTCTTTTCTCTAGACTAAATAAACCCAGTTTATCTAACCTTTCTTGGTAAGCGAGACCTTCCATCCCACGTATCAATTTTGTTGCTCGTCTCTGCACCTGCTCTAAAACTGCAATATCTTTTTTGTAATGCGGTGCCCAGAACTGAATTCCATATTCCAGATGTGGCCTTACTAGAGAGTTAAACAGGGGCAATATTATGCTAGCATCTCGAGTTTTTATTTCCCTTTTAATGCATCCCAAAATTTTGTTAGCTTTAGCTGCAGCGGCTTGGCATGGAGTACGATTATTTAACTTGTTGTCGATGAACTCCGAAGTCCTTCTCCAAGTTTGATGTCCTCAATTGTATCCCATTTATTTTGCATGGTGCTAGACCATTGGTACGACCAAAATGCATGACTTTACATTTTTCAACATTGAATTTCACCTGCCATTTATGTGCCCAAATAGCCATCCTATCCAGATCCTGTTGCAATATGACACTATCTTCCTGAGAGTTGATGATTCTGCACAATTTTGTATCATCTGCAAAAATAGCAACATTTCTCACTACTGCATCTACTAGGTCATTAATAAATAAATTGAAGAGCACTGGACCCAGTACAGACCCCTGTGGGACCCCACTGCTAACAGTCTCCCATTTTGAGTACGATCCATTGACCACAACTTTGTTTTTTGTCCATTAGCCAGTTCCCTATCCATACACACAGATTCTTCCCCAGTCCTTGCATCCTCAACTTTTGCACCAGACTTTTGTAGGGAACAGTGTCAAAGGCCTTTGCAAAGTCCAAGTAAAGGTATATCACATCTACAGCATTCCCAATATCCATATTAGCATTCACTACCTCATAAAAGCTGAGCATGTTAGTCAAACAGGACCTGTCTTTAGTAAACCCATGTTGATGCTGAGAAATAAGATTATTTTCTACTATGAAGTCATGTATAATATCTCTTAGTAACCCCTCAAATAGTTTGCATACAACTGATGTTAAGCTTACAGGTCTATAATTTCCTGGATCTGATTTTTTTGCCCTTCTTAAATAATGGGAAAACGTGGGCTGTACGCCAATCCACTGGGACTCTGCCAGTTGAAAGAGTAACAAAAGATAAGATAAAGGGGTTTGTCTGTAACTGAACTTAATTCCCTTAGGACTCGAGGATGCATGCCATCCGGGCCAGGTGCCTTGTCTAGTTTTAATTTATTTAGTCTTGCCTTCACTTCTTCCTGCGTTAAGTATTTAATATTACAGTTAGAAGATTGAGACTCTTCTGCCTCTGTAATTTGCAACAGTGCTGTTTCCTTTGTGAAGACAGAAGCAAAGAATGCATTTAATAACTCCGCCTTACCTTAGTCATCCACCATTGAGTTCCCACCCTCATCCTTTGGAGGTCCTATATATACAGTCAACCGTTCTTTTTTTAGAGTTGATGTACTTGTAAAACTTTTTTGGGTTAGATTTGATATCCCTAGCGATTTGATTTTCAGCTTCGATCTTTGCCAGCCTAATTTCTTTTTTACAATTTTTATTGCACTCCTTATAATTGCCTAGTGCAGCCTCTGTCCCCTCCTGTTTTAGGACCTTATAGGCATTCTTTTTCCTCTTCATTTTATCCCTAACCTTTCTATTTATCCAAAGAGGCCTTTTTTTATTCCTAGACATTTTGTTTCCATATGGGATATACATACTACAATATTGATTGAGAATAAGTTTAAAAGCTTGCCATTTCCCTTCAGTGTCTTCCTCTTGTAGTACATTATCCCAGTTCACCAAACGTAGTGCCTGCCTAATTTGTTTGAACTTTGCTTTTCTAAAATTCATAGTTTTAGTGGTCCCGCTGCCCCGCGGCCTATCAGTCACCAGATCAAACGTTATCATGTTGTGATCACTATTTCCCAAATGTTCTTGAACTTGCACATTTGATACATTATCTGGTCTATTAGAAATGATCAGATCCAGTAACGCATTCCCCCTAGTTGGTTCCGTTACCATTTGAGCCAAGTAAATTTAGCAACCATGGTGAGTTTATGAGAAGACCTCTATTCAAAAGATTCTGGCGTGTCCTTGTTCAGAGTCTGGCTTCAGGAAGATCTCCATCTCTCCCCTTTTCTAACTGAAAGTGGTGGCACTGGCAGTTTTTTTTACCGTGTTATTGTGTGCAGCGATTGTATAGTGTGTTCACCTTCCCTCCTGGCCTGTCTGTATGCACATTGCTTGCTATCTGCCACGTTGATTGTATCCCAAGATTGAATGGTCTCTGTGTGTGTGTGTAGATTGGAAGGAGAGAAGCAGGGGCGTATGGGGGTGCGACACCAGTACCATGTGATCTCCTGGCCTGTAGACTGCACTGTACAAGGCTGTGACATGACACACCCCTCACAGAGGCAGAGCAGCAGGTCCTGTTTGCCATGTGACTGGCAGAGGGTTGTAGTGCTGTTGAGGAGAGGTGAGTATATCTTGACAGGTAAGTATTCCTGTGGTTATTGCACACTAGGGCAGCAGCAGTAATAGTGAGTGTAGAGTTTTACAACTAACCTTTGTGCTGCTGGTATCGGGTCGGACTGGTTCCTTGGCATGCTAGTCACATGCTGTGTGTGTGATTCTCCCCAGGCTAGTATCTCACATCACATGTCACAGAGTTTCATTGTCCCCATGAGATTAGGAATAGAGTGCTGACTGTTATTGTGCAGGACAGTGTAAGAGGACCTGTCATCTGGCTATATAGCCAGACACACCACACAGAAAACATACACCCCATTTCAGGTCTACAGTTTGCAGATTAAAACGTTTTAAGAATATCCAGGCCTCCACTGGTTCTAAAACTAGGAAAATACAACCTTGCTGAAGAACAGCATGACGTGTTACTCTGACATTAAGTTAAATTGTAGACGCAATGTGTGAGTAATGCCACCTCCATAGGAGTTTAGAGGGTGAGTAGTAGTGATGTATATAATGCTGTTTTTCCTCTGCAGATTCCCCTGGCAAGTGTAGCCAATGACATGTGGTGCTGTTGCCCCACCCCCTCCCCCCCTGTAGTACATGTGATGTATATGGTGGTGTTTTTGCAGATTCCTGGCTTCTGTGAAGGCGGGTTTGGCACGGACATCCCCACAGTGAATGGCTATGTGGACTGCGACGTGCTGGTGGGATATAAAGCGGTGTATCGCGTCAGCTTTGCCATGACCATTTTCTTCCTGGTCTTCTCCATCCTGATGATCGGTGTGAAAACTAGCAAGGACCCCCGAGCCGCCATACACAACGGGTAAGCAGTTTCCTGTCATGTGACATGTATGCTCCAATCAGCAGATCAGAGCCGAGGCTCCAGTATATTGGGCGGGCTGTACTCTGATCAGTATTAGGGGAATGTGTGCAGTGTATATCATTACATCTGATCACTACGCACCATAGTGTGACTGCAGGCAGCTATCTGTGCATGCATTGCTATAAGCCTGGGTGTAAATATTGCCCAGAACTCTCACACTTCATCAGCACTCTGTAAGCCAACATCCTCTGAATGTGGAGACAGGCTCTATTCCCGGATATTGTGACTTTTCCCTTCACAATGATGGACAAGCCTTCATCTCATTACAGGTTCTGGTTCTTCAAAATCCTCATCATTGTAGGTATAATGGTGGGAGCATTCTACATTCCAGAGGGACCCTTCACCAGAAGTAAGTACGGCCCACATCTACACCATTGACACACCTAACCTCACTTATGCCCCCACAGCTACCCCGTCCCCTCAGCTTTCCTCACTGACTCCCTGCAGCTACCCCTCTCTGACATCTACCCCGCCCCCGCACCGATCCTCACTGACTCCCCCCGCACCTACTCCCACTGACACCCGGGACCTATTCTCACTGATACCCACGCATTTAACCTCGCAGACACCCCCCCCCCCCGCCCATTTGTCTCTATAGCCTGTCTCTCCAGTCTGCCTGTCTCTCATGTCTTCCCATCTGTCTCTCATGCAGCCTGGTTTGTGTTTGGAGCGTCGGGGGCTCTGTGCTTCATCGTCATCCAGCTGGTGCTGCTCGTGGACTTTGCACATGCGTGGAACGAGTCCTGGGTGGAACGCATGGAGGAGGGGAACTCTAAGTGTTGGTATGCAGGTGGGTAGAGATCTGCTATATTACACTGGCTGTGTTTAATATTATATTAATAATCCATCTGGCTTCTTCTGAGGGGTCTCCCCAGCTTAACCTTTACGCAGGTACTAAGAAACATGAAATATAAAGCTGTTACCCTGTACAGCCAGTCAGTTAGCTGCCATCTTGTGCCTGCTGCAGCAGGTCAAGACGGACCCCCATTTCCAGGAATGTGCAGTACATTGGCCTGTGTCTGTTGATAGCGCCCATCTTATGCCTGTTGCTGCAGGTCAGGGAGGTCTCCCCATTCCCAGAAATGTGCAGTAGGTTGGCCCGTGTCTGTTGGTAGTGGCCATCTTGTGCCTGTTGCTGCAGGTCAGGGAGGCCTCCTCATTCCAGGAATGTGCAGTAGGTTGGCCCATGTCTGTTGGTGGCGACCATCTTGTGCCTGTTGCTGTAGGTCAGGGAGGTCTCCCCATTCCCAGGAATGTGCAGTAGGTTGGCCCGTGTCTGTTGGTAGTGGCCATCTTGTTCCTGTTGGGGAGGTCTCCTCATTCCCAGGAATGTGCAGTAGGTTGGCCCGTGTCTGTTGGTAGTGGCCATCTTGTTCCTCTTGGGGAGGTCTCCTCATTCCCAGGAATATGCCGTAGGTTGGCCTGTGTCTGTTGGTAGTGACCATTTTGTGCCTTTTGCTGCAGGTCAGGGAGGTCTCCCCATTCCCAGGAATGTGCAGTAGATAGGCCCGTGTCTGTTGGTAGTGGCCATCTTGTGCCTGTTGCTGCAGGTCAAGGCGGTCTCCCCGTTCCCAGGAATGTGCAGTACATTGGCCCGTGTCTGTTGGTAGTGGCCATCTTGTGCCTGTTGATGCGGGTCAGGAAGGCCTCCCCATTCCAAGAATGTGCAGTAGATTTGCCATGTCTGTTGGTGGCGGCCATCCTGTGCCTGTTGCTGCAAGTCAGGGAGGTCTCCCATTCCCAGGAATGTGCAGTAGATAGGCCCGTGTCTGTTGGTGGCGACAATCTTGTGCCTGTTGCTGTAGGTCAGGGAGGTCTCCCCATTCCCAGGAATGTGCAGTAGGTTGGCCCGTGCCTGTTGGTAGTGGCCATCTTGTTCCTGTTGAGGAGGTCTCCCCATTCCCAGGAATGTGCAGTACATTGGCCTGTGTCTGTTAGTAGTGACCATCTTGTGCCTGTTGCTGCAGGTCAGGGCGGTTTCCCCATTCCCAGGAATGTGCAGTAGATAGGACCGTGTCTGTTGGTGGCGACCATCTTGTGCCTGTTGCTGTAGGTCAGGGAGGTTGCCCCATTCCCAGGAATGTGCAGTAGATAGGCCCGTGTCTGTTGGTGGCGGCCATCTTGTATGTCAGGTTTGTGGGTATGGATAGATCATTTTCTCCATCTATTGTGTTTTCCAGTGTTACTGACGGCCACCGGCGGGATGTATATTCTGGCCATCACCTTCATCACTCTCCTCTTTGTGTTCTACACTGTGCCTGGGGGCTGCATAGAGAACAAGGTCTTCATAAGTGTCAACATGATCCTCTGCATCATCGTTTCCGTCATCTCCATCCTTCCTAAAGTCCAGGTACAGTGCCTGAGTGACGGCTGCTGGGGGGAGGAGCCTGAGTGACGGCTGCCTAGGGGGGAGGAGCCTGAGTGACGGCTGCCTAGGGGGGAGGAGCCTGAGTGACGGCTGCCTAGGGGGGAGGAGCCTGAGTGACGGCTGCCTAGGGGGAGGAGGAGCCTGGGTGACGTCTGCCAGGGGAGGAGGAGCATGGATGCTGGCTGCCAGGGGAGGAGCCTGGGTGACGTCTGCCAGGGGAGGAGCCTGGGTGACGTCTGCCAGGGGAGGAGCCTGGGTGACGTCTGCCAGGGGAGGAGCCTGGGTGACGTCTGCCAGGGGAGGAGCCTGGGTGACGTCTGCCAGGGGAGGAGCCTGGGTGACTTCTGCCAGGGGAGGAGCATGGGTGATGACTGAGGGGTGGAGTTACAGGGTTTGGGAGAGTAGATGCTGTATGCAGGAGGAGGGAGATGGGAAGAGGAGCACAGCTCTAGATGGGTGAGATATGGGGATGACTGAGGGGAGGAGCTTGGGTGATGGCTGTGAGAAGTGGAGTCACAGGTGTTGGGGAGGAGTTGCTGTATGGAGGAGGGGGGAGATGGGAAGAGGAGCGCAACTCTAGATTGGTAAGATAGGATGGCTGCGAGGGGAGGAGCCTGGGTGAGGGGTGGAGTTACAGCTGTGGGGGAGTAGTTGCTGTATGGAGGAGGGAGATTGGAAGAGGAGCACAGCTGTATAGGTTAGATATAGGGATGGCTGTGAGGGGAGGAGCCTGGGTGATGGCTGCGATGGGTGGAGTTACAGATGTTGGGGAGGAGTTGCTGTATGGAGGAGGGAGATGATGCTGATTGGAAGAGGAGCACAGCTGTATAGTGAGATATGGGCATGGCAGTGTTGGGAAGAGCCTGGGTGGTTGCTGTGAGGGGTGGTGTTACAGGTGTTGGGGAAGAGTTGCTGTATGGAGGAGGGAGATGATGATGATGACGATGATGATGGGAAGAGGAGCACAGCTGTATAGGTGAGATGTGTGCATGGCTGTGATGGGAGGAGCCTGGGTAATGGCTGTGAGGAGAGGAGCCTGGGTGATGGCTGTGAGGGGTGGAGTTACAGCTGCATAGGTGAGATATGGGCATGGCTGGGATGGGAGGAGCCTGGGTAATGGCTTTGAGAGGAGGAGCCTGAGTGATGGCTGTGAGGGGCCTGGGTGATGGCTGTGAGGGGTGGAGTTATTACTCTATATGGAGGAGAGAGATGGGAAGAGGAGCACAGCTGTTAAAGTGAACCTCCGGACTAAAAATCTACTCAGCAGCACTGAAAAGGCTTGGTGTTTCTTTACCAGTTTCACAGCATCAGAACTTTGTTTTTCTTACCCAAGCATAATTTTTAGCTGCATTTTTAGCTAAGCTCCACCCATCAAAGAAAACTGCCCGGGCTTTTTTTCCCTGATGCTGTGCAAAGCATGATGGGATTTCCTATGTTGTTCACGTTGCCTAGCAACTGGGAGGGGTGATCAGCACACAGTTGGAACTGTCTCATGCTCCCTGTCGCCTCCTTTCAACCAAAAAGATGGCTGCCCTCATGAAATCAAACATTTGCCTGTTCTTTTAAAACAGGGTGGGTAAGAGATTATATTACCTATCTATTTTAATTAACATAACAAATGTAACTTAATGACTGTTTGTTTAGGCTGAAGTTCCTCTTTAAGGTGATATGGGCATGGCTGTGAGGGGAGGAGCCTGGGTGATGGCTGTAAGGGGGTGAGCATGGGTAATGGCTGTAAGGGGAGGACTCTAGGTGATGACTGTAAGGGGTGCAGTTACAGCTGTTGGGGGAGAAGTTGCTGTATGGAGGAGGGAGATAAGATGAGCACAGCTGTATAGGTGAGATATGGGGATGGCTGTGAGAGGAGGAGCCTGAATAATGGCTGCTAGGGGAGGAGCCTTAGTATCTGCTGCTGGAAGAGGAGCAAAGTGACTGGCAGGGGAGGAGTCTGAGTGATGGCTGTGAGGAGAGGAGGCTCGGTGATGGCTGTGAGGGGTGGAGTTACAGCTGTATAGGTGGGATGTGAGGACGGCTGTCCTTGGTTTCTGGTGGCAGAACATCCTTGTCCTTTCTGGTTCCTCGTGACTTGTGTGTGGCACATTGCAGTAATCGCTGAGCAGTCAGCAGCCCTAATTGGTTGATATTCCTGTATAATGGGTCTGGCATTACAGTATATAGGCGGTTCATCTTATCTGGGGGCTGCATGACGTGTCCGGTCCTGTACGCCCCTAACCCCGCCTCCTCCTACTTGTAGACTAAGGAGGATGTGAGCACCGATAGGTGTCTGTAACGTTGCTTGTGTACATTCCCATATGGCAAGGCTTACCGGAAGTAATCTGAACATTTGTGTATTGCAGGAAGCTCAGCCCCGATCTGGTCTCCTCCAGTCATCTGTGATCACGCTGTACACCATTTACCTGACCTGGTCCGCCATATCCAATGAGCCTGGTGAGTATACGTGCCATATGGTGATACTGTGGCCAATGTGTAGGGGATATGAGGAAAGGGATACAGGAACCGCCCAATACATGTGGGAAGCACGAACTTTTTAATATGTGGGTGTCTCCAGGATATTGATGAAGTAACTGCAGGTGTAAGTTGTCAGAGTAACTGCTGTTTACAAGCATAATTAACAATAAAACAGTATCATAAAATAGCGCTCACAAATCAATAAACACCATATATTGTATGACATTAATCGTCTATAGGAGTAACAAGCTGAGCATATACACCAGTACAGACAAGTGGAGCACTCCCTGCTTATTGTGATAAGCTAGAGTAAAAATGGTAGTATGTGGCGTAAAGCGCTCAACAGTTCAGTCTCTGCCATGGTCAGAATCTTCAACTTGCAGTTTAAATTACAAGATCTTCTCAAAAAATTAGCATATTGTGATAAAGTTCATTATTTTCTGTAATGTACTGATAAACATTAGACTTTCATATATTTTAGATTCATTACACACAACTGAAGTAGTTCAAGCCTTTTATTGTTTTTCTTATTGATGATTGTGGCATACAGCTCATGAAAACCCAAATTTCCTATCTCAAAAAATTAGAATATTTCATCCGACCAATAAAAGAAGTGTTTTTAAAACCAAAAAAGTCAACCTTCAAATAATAATGTTCAGTTATGCACTCAATACTTGGTCAGGAATCCTTTTGCAGAAATGACTGCTTCAATGCGGCGTGGCATGGAGGCAATCAGCCTGTGGCACTGCTCAGGTGTTATGGAGGCCCAGGATGCTTTGATAGCGGCCCTAAGCTCATCCAGAGTGTTGGGTCTTGCGTCTCAACTTTCTCTTCACAATATTCCACAGATTCTCTATGGGATTCAGGTCAGGAGAGTTGGCAGGCCAATTGAGCACAGTAATACCATGGTCAGTAAACCATTTACCAGTGGTTTTGGCACTGTGAGCAGGTGCCAGGTCATGCTGAAAAATGAAATCTTCATCTCCATAAAGCTTTTCAGCAGATGGAAGCATGAAGTGCTCCAAAATCTCCTGATAGCTAGCTGCATTGACCCTGCCCTTGATAAAACACAGTGGACCAACACTAGCAGCTGACATGGCACCCCAGACCATCACTGACTGTGGGTACTTGACACTGGACTTCAGGCATTTTGGCATTTCCCTCTACCCAGTCTTCCTCCAGACTCTGGCACCTTGATTTCCGAATGACATGTAAAAGTTGCTTTCATCCAAAAAAAAGTACTTTGAACCACTGAGCAATAGTCCAGTGCTGCTTCTCTGTAGCCCAGGTCAGGCGCTTCTGCCACTGTTTCTGGTTCAAAAGTGGGTTCATGCTTTAAACACAAAGGTGAAAGGACTCCCCGGATCAGCTGGCCAAACGGGTCCGTCAGCGCATCAGGGGTATTGGTCACCCCTCAGCCACTACGACAATATCAGCTGTCGGACACCTGAGGAAGAATGAGTAGCTCTAAAATGTTTGTGTACTGTTGTGTACAATATATAAGGTGACGTGCCCGTATCGACAAGAGCCCAGCTGATATTTCTGTGATGGCTGAGGGGTGGCTAATACCCCTGATGCACTGACAGGCCCATTTGGCCAGCTGATCAGGTGAGTCCTTTCACAATGGGGGGGGGGGGGACTTTGTGTTTATACTCCTCTACATGTAATTTAAAGTGCAAGCTGAAGATTCTGAACATAGGAGAGACTGAACTTTTGAGTGCTTTACCCCACATACTACCATTTTTACTAGCATAATTAGCCTTTTCTGCTTTTACTTTTTTTGCAGACCGCACGTGTAACCCTAGCCTGATGAGCATTCTGAACAAGGTTACAGCACCTACTCTGAGCCCCGACAACGTGACCGTCTCCAACTCTGCCGCATCTGAGCCTCCACGCTCCCTGCAGTGGTGGGACGCCCAGAGCATCATCGGCCTCATACTGTTTGTGCTATGTCTCCTTTATTCCAGGTGAGGGCATGTTTAGGAAGGGTTAATGTGCAACCTATGAAGATTAGGGATGGTCTCCACCTCCTCATTCATTCAGTTGATTCTGGCTCTGTGACTATATGTACTTCTGCACGCCAGATATGTCTGGCAGTCACTGCTTCTTTCAGCTGCTGCAGGGGCATGTTCACAGCGTCACATACACTGTCTATCCATCATAGCCTCTGACCTCCTTTTCTTTTGCTCTCAATGTCTCCAAGCGTCTAGGATTTCTCCAAATAATCTGTCCTCATTATGTGTCCAAAGACCACTTTGGCCTTATTTCGCTTAAGTACTGACTGTCAGGACCGGGCCCCCCGGCACGCCTGCAGAGACAGGATCTGATTGGTACCAAATGGAGAGGAGGAGCAGCCTTATTTAAGCTAGAAGTAGGCTGTCGTCCTCAGCCACACTTTGCGAGACGCAGCCACCCCTAGCAGTCGCCTGCAACGCTATTACTAGACATACACACACAGATTTCTGTACTGGAGGAGATCTGTCCCCGTCTATGGCAATTACACTCATTTCTTACACTGCTGTTGAGTTGTATGCACTCAAGCTGGTGCTCATGTATCCTGGGTCAGCCACGGGCTTTAGGCCAAAACTACAAGAACAATCTGAGCATACAATCTGGCATTGATCTGTAACACAATACTCTGTCTCTCTCTAGGAGATGTTCAGTAAACTCACTGCTTAGTACACAGAAGACTACTTATTAAATAAAGATTTAATATTCTAAAAAGTGGAACAAATTCAGAAAGGGTATATACAAAATATTATTTACAAATACAAAAGTAAAAATTCCTGGTATGAGAGAACGCAGTTCTGACGTTGAATCGGGGGAATTCTTGCTGTGTAGCAGTACCCTGGCTACTATGTCCTGTATATATCACATTAACTGGTTAGTTCAGGCATGGGCAAACTTGGCCCTCCAGCTGTTAAGGAACTACAAGTCCCACAATGCATTGCAGGAGTCTGACAGCCACAGTCATGACTCATAAAGGCAAACAGCTGGAGGGCCGAGGTTGCCCATGCCTGGGTTAGCTCTTCTGGCAGTCCTGGAACTAGCTTTCTCCACGCCCACAATGCAAAAGCATCAATATTTCTATGCATGACCTTATTTATTGTCCAACTTTGACAGCCATATGCTACTACTGAGAGGACAATGGCTCTAACTTTCCTGATCTTTGTTGCTAAAGTGACAACTCTATGCTTTAGTATCTTTTTCAAACTTGCCATATATTCCTTCCAAGCAACAAGCGTCTCTTAACCATTTCGGCCGCCCGGACGTGAAGCTCAGGTCAGGGGTGCAGCTAAGGTTTTTGTGGCCCCAAGCGAACTGCAGGTAGTGGCCATATCCTGCGGCGCGCTTCACGCGGCGCGGCAAAAAATGGGTGTGACCATTCTGCAGACAGTGGGCGTGGCCATAACATTTGGGTGGAGCGGGAGGGTGGGACTGGAGTGGATGTTCGCAGCGCGCGTAGTGCGTCGTGCCGAAAAATGGGGTGACCATGACATTGAAAATAAACGCAATTCCGGCCACATGTCAGCAGAAAAACGCAATTCCTGCCACATGTCAGCAGAAAAACGCAATTCCGGCCACATGTCAGCAGAAAAACGCAATTCCTGCCACATGTCAGCAGAAAAACGCAATTCCGGCCACATGTCAGCAGAAAAACGCAATTCCTGCCACATGTCAGCAGAAAAACGCAATTCCTGCCACATGTCAGCAGAAAAACGCAATTCCTGCCACATGTCAGCAGAAAAACGCAATTCCTGCCACATGTCAGCAGAAAAACGCAATTCCTGCCACAGGTCAGCAGAAAAACGCAATTCCGGCCACAGGTCAGCAGAAAAACGCAATTCCTGCCACATGTCAGCAGAAAAACGCAATTCCGGCCACATGTCAGCAGAAAAACGCAATTCCTGCCACAGGTCAGCAGAAAAACGCAATTCCGGCCACATGTCAGCAGAAAAACGCAATTCCGGCCACATGTCAGCAGAAAAACGCAATTCCGGCCACATGTCAGCAGAAAAACGCAATTCCTGCCACATGTCAGCAGAAAAACGCAATTCCTGCCACATGTCAGCAGAAAAACGCAATTCCTGCCACATGTCAGCAGAAAAACGCAATTCCTGCCACATGTCAGCAGAAAAACGCAATTCCTGCCACATGTCAGCAGAAAAACGCAATTCCGGCCACAGGTCAGCAGAAAACGAACGCAATTCCGGCCACAGGTCAGCAGAAAACGAACGCAATTCCTGCCACAGGTCAGCAGAAAACAAACGCAATTCCTGCCACAGGTCAGCAGAAAACAAACGCAATTCCTGCCACAGGTCAGCAGAAAACAAACGCAATTCCTGCCACAGGTCAGCAGAAAAATCCCCTCAGACATGTCCACATCTCCCCCTCCCAGACTACACATAAACATGCCAGCTCTCCACTTCCCATTCATACACTTGCCTCTTGCCTGTAAGAAGCCATCACACACAGTCTCCTGTCTGGACCTCACTCATCCCCAGCAGTGTCGCTTTTAGGGCTCGTTTCCACTGTTGCGACGCGATTTCGCCGGCATTCCGACGCTTGTAAAAACGCATGCGGATGCGTTTCCGCATGTGCTTTTACCCGCGATTTCGCGTGCGATTTCGCATGGCAGGGTGCCATGCGAAATTAACCATGACACTGCCAGGGCAAAATAACATTGAAAAAGGTGCGAAATCGCACGCGAAATCGCGGGTAAAAACGCATGTAACAAACGCATGCGTTTTTACTATTAAATACATTAGCGGCGATTCGCACGGATTCCCGACGCAGGCGAATTCTGTGGGTCGCGTCGTGCAGATTTGGCCCGCCGCCAAATCGCTCCCGCACGCCGCACATGTGGAAACAGCCCCGGCCACTTCAGTGTAACAAGCGAATCCGCATCTCGTCGCCGCATGCGGATTCGCTATGGTGGAAACGAGCACTTACTTGCCTCAGGGGAGAAGTTGTCAGAGGCAGACACATCCATCAATGACAGCCAGGCAGAGGTTAGTCCGAAGAGCCGCTGGGCCTGCCGTGCACATTTCGGCTGGTCAAGATCTCCAGTCAGCTGGTCTGTCTCCTCTCCTCACTCAGCTGTTTCCCGCCTCATTAGTTTTTGCAGAGAGACGTCAGGTCAAAGTGTGCACGTCTGACGTCTCTCTCAGTACCAGCCAGAGAGAAGAGGAGGAGGAGGAGGAAAGAGAGGTGTGGCCAAACAGCACTCGTAGCTGTGGCATCTCTTCAGACTAATGAAAAAAAAAAAAAAGCAGCGGCCGTATGTAGGCCCCTAAAAACATGAGGCCCCAAGCGGCCGCTTGGTCTGCTTGGTGCCTGGCGGCGCCCCTGGCTCAGGTCCGGGTGGCTGCTGTGCTGCGCTTCGGCGGGCGCGCCCCCGTGGTGTCCCCCGCTAGCCCTGGGATCGGTGAACGGGAACATGGTTCCCGATCACTGATCCCTGTCCCCCGCAGAAAAACCAAAGCGCTCACACATGAAGCTTCAGTTCTTCTGGCCGGAAAAATTTCGCATCCCCCTTGTACTTCCGCTTAGCGAGAAGTACAAGGAGAGAAAACAAAAATGAAGGTGGCCATCTTGTGGCCAAATAGTAAAACTACATCTACATATTTTTTACATTACAATTTACACATATAACACTAAAAATTAACTGTTTATGTCCCACACCAAAATATTACCCAAATAAAGTTTTAAATGGGAAACAAAATTACAATAATAAAAAAAGACATAAATAGTTACCTAAGGGTCTGAACTTTTTAAATATGCATTTGAAGGGGGTATACTACAATTTTTTTTTTTAAATTATAAGCTTGTAAATAGTGATGGGCGCAAAACGGAAACAATGCACCTTTATTTCCAAATAAAATATTGGCGCCATACATTGTGATAGGGACAAAATTTAAATTGTATAATAATCGAGACAAACGGGCAAATAAAATACATAGGTTTTAATTATGGTAGCATGGATTACCGTATATACTCGCAAGCAAGCCGACCTGCATGTAAGCCGGGGGTAGGAAATGCTGGCCACGTGACCCCCCCCAACCCAGTGTGTCCCAGTATAGCTAGTAAAGTGCCCAGTATGGGTAGGTAATCCCCCAGTATAGCTAGTATAGTGCTCCGTATGGGTAGGTAGCGACCCAGTATGGCTAGCATAGTGCCCCAGTATGGCTAGCATAGTGCCCCAGTATGGCTAGCATAGTGCCCCAGTATAGCTAGTATAGACCCAGTATGGGTAGATGGGTGGGTTGGTTTTAGGTAGTGCCCAAAACAACCCCCCCCCCCCCCCCCCCCGCGGCCGCCACTGCTATTACCTTAGGTGGCGCCGCTTCCTCTCTCCCCGTCCTGCTCCGGTAACTAACCATAGAGAGCGGCTTCCTGTAGCGGCGATATGTATCGCCGTTACTATGGGAGCCCCTCTCTATGGTTTCCTCCGTCATCGCAGCAGCCGCCGCCGAGGGGCGCGCTGCTGTGAATTAGTTACCGGAGCAGGACGGGGATAGAGGAAGTGGCGCCGCCTAAGGTAATAGCAGCGGGGGGAGTGGGGAGGGGTACTACCTACCTACCTACCCAATCACCCACCTACCCATACTGGCACATGACTCGCAAGAAAGCCAACCTCCCCCCCCCCCCCCCCCCCCAACTTTTGGGCCACTTTTGGGGGGTGAAAATTTCCGCTTGCTTGCGAGTATATACGGTATTTTAAAGCTATAATGGCCGAAAACTGAGAAATGATTTTTTTTCCATTTTTTTCTTATTAATCCTGTTAAAATGCATTAATAAATAATTCTTAGCAAAATGTACCACCCAAAGAAAGCCTAATTAGTGGCGGAAAAACAAAATATAGATCAATGTATTGTGATAAGTAGTGATAGTTATTAGCGAATGAATGGGAGGTGAAAATTGCTATGATACATAAGGTGAAAAATCCCCGCAGGCTTAAATTGTTAATCTCATGGCTGCAGCCACCATCCACAGAGATCTTCCATCCCAGGAAGGTGAAATCTGTTACAAATTCTACTTTTTCTCCATCTGTTTGCAGATGGTTAATTGAAGCAGATGACATGACTTTAGTTTTCTTGGTGTTAAATCATAAACCAGCTTTGGAGCTTTCTTGTTTGACATTCATGAGTGATGGCTGAAATTGAGGAAGGATTGAAGAGCCTTTCCCAGTCAAGAGGCCACTCTTGTGTTTCCATACTTGATGGGGAATTGCTAACCCTAACCCAGACAGCATCCTCATACCAGCTTCTCAGAAGCTCTGTTTGCATTCCATCACTTCCTGTAGCCCTGCTATTAGTGACCACTCATCACACCGCTAGGCTCTTGTACAGCACACCTATTCCAAGTACTGTCTGTTTCCTTCTTACATAGCTGGTTGGATGGTCAGTGAGATGCAAATCATTTAGTTTATGCAAATATATGCAAAGGATACGTGTTCCCTGAACAGGGTTAGGCCCCTAGCGCACTAAAACATAACTTTTATTAGTTCTATTAAAATCGGGTATATCAAAGGTACAGTATTTATAAAACATAAACAGCTGCGTTGGTGTTTGACACTATTGTGTCACATATGTATCATATCACTGGGATGGATCACTTTCAGGCAGATAAAGATTGTACATCTATGTGCATGTGTCGTGGAGAGGAAAGGGCTCTCCTCTCCAGCACCTATGCACAGCTAGTACATGCACAAATAGGACCTGCTGATCACACCCTCTTGCACCAAATGCAGGTATAATGGACAGTAGGGGATCACACCATGCAAACAGTGTACAAAATTACAAATAACTCGACAGCTCTGATAGGGGCTATATATGCTGACAGTTATGTGGGGCAGGGGCACTGTATATGTTTGATGCACAGCACTGTATATATGTATTCACTCCGGACGAAGGCGTTTAGCCGAAACATGTCGAGTTATTTGTAATTTTGTACACTGTTTGCATGGTGTGATCCCCTATTGTCCATTATACCTGTGTTTGGTGCAAGAGGGTGTGATCAGCAGGTCCTATTTGTGCATGTACTAGCTGTGCATAGGTGCTGGAGAGGAGAGCCCTTTCCTCTCCACGACACATGCACATAGATGTACAATCTTTATCTGCCTGAAAGTGATCCATCCCAGTGATATGATACATATGTGACACAATAGTGTCAAACACCAACGCAGCTGTTTATGTTTTATAAATGCTGTACCTTTGATATACCTGATTTTAATAGAACTAATAAAAGTTATGTTTTAGTGCGCTAGGGGCCTAACCCTGTTCAGGGAACACGTTATCCTATACAAATCCCCCGAGTACTCTTAAGTATTTGCAAATATATGCAACTTGAAAACTGTCCAATTGCCTCCTGCTGAGGTGGGCTTTGATTGTTCAGTTTTCGTACTGCACAACATACAGGCTGAGGTGCAGGGCTAGCTACAGTTGGCCAGGTACGGGGCAGGCTGGGGTGCAGGGCTAGCTACAGTTGGCCAGGTATGGGGCAGGCTGGGGTGTAGGGCTGGCAGCAGAGGCCGGGCACGGGGATGGCTGGCAGCAGAGGCTGGGTGCAGGGCAGGTTGGGGTGCAGGTCTGACTGTGGTTGGCCAGGTGTGGGGCAGGCTGGGGTGCAGGGCTGGCAGCAGAGGCTGGGGTACAGGGCTGGCTGGGGTGCAGGGCTGGCTGTGCTTGTCCAGGTGTGGTGCAGGCTGGGGTACGGGGCTGGCTGGGGTGCAAGGCTGGCTGCGGTTGGCCAGGTGCAGGGCAAGCTGGGGTGCAGGGCTGGCAGCATAGACCGGATACGACGCTGGCTGGGGTTCAGGGTTGGCGGCAGTTGGCCGGGTGCAGGGCTGGCCAGGGTGCAGGGTTGGTGGCAGGTGCGGGCTGGTGGCTCTTGGCTAGGTACAGGCTAGCTGCGGTTGGCGAGGTATGGCGCTGGCTGGAGTGCAGGGCTGGCAGCAGAGGCCGGGTACGGGTTTGGCTGGGGTGCAGGGCTGGCTGCGGGTTGGTGGAGTGCAGGGCGGGCAGCAGAGGCCAGGTACAGGCCTGGCTGGGGTGCAGGGCTAGCTGCGGTTGGCCAGGTGCAGGGCAGGCTGGGGGGGAGAGCAGGCAGCAGAGGCTGGGTACGGTTGGCTGGGGTGCAGGGCTGGCTGCAGTTGGCATGGTGCAGAGCAGGCTAGTGTACAGGGCTGGCAGCAGAGGCCGGATATGAGGCTGGCTGGGGTGCAGGGTTGGCGGCAGTTGGCTGGGTGCAGGGCTGGCAGCAGAGGTCGGGTACCGGGTTGGCTGGGTGCGGGGCTGGCTGGGGTGCAGGGCTGGCAGCAGAGGCCGGGTACGGTGTTGGCTGGGTGCAGGGCTGGCTGGGGTGCAGGGCTGGCTGCAGTTGGCCAGGTGCAGGGCAGGATGGGGGGGGGGGGGGGGAAGCAGGCAGCAGAGGCCGGGTATGGAGCTTGCTGGGGTGCAGGGTTGGCGGCAGAGGCTGGGTACGGTTGGCTGGGGTGCAGGGCTGGCTGCAGTTGGCATGGTGCAGGGCATGCTAAGGTACAGGGCTGGCAGCAGAGGCCGGTTATGAGGCTGGCTGGGGTGCAGGATTAGCGGCAGTTGGCTGGGTGCAGGGCTGGCAGCAGAGGTCGGGTACGGGGTTGGCTGGGTGTGGGGCTGGCTGGGGTGCAGGGCTGGCAGCAGAGGGCGGGTACGGGGTTGACTGGGTGCGGGGCTGGCTGGGGTGCAGGGCTGGCAGCAGAGGGCGGGTACGGAGTTCACTGGGTGCGGGGCTGGCTGGGGTGCAGGGCTGGCAGCAGAGGGCGGGTACGGAGTTCACTGGGTGTGGGGCTGGCTGAGGTGCAGAGCTGACAGCAAAGGCCGGGTACTGGGTTAGCTGGGTGCGGGGCAGTTGGTAGGGTGCAGGGCGGGCTGGAGTGCAGGGTTGGCGGCAGTTGGCTGGGTGCAGGGCTGGCTACAGTTGGCCAGGGGCAGGGTGGGGTACAGGGCTGGCAGCAGAGGCCAGGTACGGGGCTGGCTGGGTGCGGGGCTGGCAGCAGAGGCTGGGTACGGGGCTGGCTGGGGTGCAGGGTTGGCGGCAGTTGGCTGGGTGCAGAGTTGGTGGCAGGTGCGGGCTGGTGGCCCTTGGCCAGGTACAGGCTAGCTGAGGTTGGCCAGGTTTGGGGATAACTTGAGTGCAGGGCTAGCAGCAGAGGCCAGGTATGGGGTTGGCTGGGGTGCAGGGGTGGCTGCGGTTGGACAGGTGCATGGCAGGCTGGGGTGCAGGGCTGGCTGCGGTTAGCCAAGTATGAGGCAGGGCTGGCAGCAGAGGCCGGGTACGGAGTTGGCTGGGTGCGGGGCTGGCAGCAGAGGCTGGGTATGGAGCTGGCTGGGGTGCAGGGTTGGCCAGGTGCAGGGCTGGCCAGGGTGCAGGGTTGGCGGCAGTTGGCCGGGTACTGGCTGGCTGCGGTTGGCTAGGTGCGGGGCAGTTGGCAGGGCTGGCTGGGGTGCAGGGTTGGCGGCAGTTGGCTGGGTGCAGGGCTGGCTGGGGTGCAGGGCTGGCGGCAGTTGGCTGGGTGCAGGGCTGGCAGCAGAGGCCGGGTACAGGGTTGGCTGGGGTGCAGGGCTGGCTACGGTTGGCCAGGTGCAGGGCAGGCTGGGGTACGGAGCTGCCGGGTGCAGGGTTGGCGGCAGTTGGCCGGGTGTAGGGCTGGCCAGGATGCAGGGTTGACGCCAGGTGCGGGCTGGCAGCAGTTGGCCAGGTACAAGCTGGCTGCGGTTGGCCGGGTACGGGGGCGGGCTGGGAAGCAGGGCTGGCAGCAGAGGCCAGGTACGGGGCTGGCTGGGGTGCAGGGCTGGCAGCAGAGGCCGGGTACGGGGCTGGCTGGGTGCGGGGCAGTTGGCGGTGTGTGGCAGTCAGTTATAGCATGGAGTTAAGATCTGCCAGTTTCATTCTGTTCAAACATTCTATATCTGAATTATTACATAGGTGGCCGTGGAACTGTGTATTGTGTGTTTGGTGTGGCTGACCACGTTCCTTGTATTTCCTCTTTCTGCAGCATCCGCAACTCCACCACCAGCCAGGTGAACAAGCTCACCCTCTCTGGCAATGACATGCCCATGCTGGATGACACAGCAGGGGGCGGAGCTGATGTTGAGGAGGGGGAGGTGCGACGTGCCTTGGATAATGAAAAAGATGGCGTCCAGTATGTGTATTCCTTCTTCCACTTCATGCTGTGCCTGGCGTCCCTCTACGTCATGATGACTCTCACCAACTGGTACAGGTGAGAGATGTGGTGCCCCCTTGCTAGATGAAGTTATACTGCAGGCAGATTTATAAAGCCATCATATGTGACAGGTCAGCTTTGTTATAGGGTAACCTCCCGGTATTCACAGCTAGGCATGGTCAATGGGATACAAATATTTTTGAGTTGATGCAGGATTATGCAAATATTACAAGCAAATGTGTGCAGCTTGAAAATGGACCAATCACATTTTTCCTCAGCAGGATTTGATTGGTTCATTTTCAAGCTGCGTACATTTGCATACAAAATTTGCATGATGCTGCCGCAAAATTAAATTATTTGCATCTCATTGACTACATTGTTTCCCCGAAAATAAGACATTGGCCTCAATTCACTAAGCTTTTTTCCTGTCTTTAATAACGTCTCTAGAGTGATCACCATGGTAATGAGGCATGTCGTGTTCAGGAAACCTTTTACCTCAGGCAAACCTAAAGTTAACTCTTTTGTCTTTAAGTTAACTCTTCAATCCTTAAAGCGGAATATAACCCTGCATTTCAACTTTGCTCTAAAACATTATTTACAGTATATTATATGCAACCAGCATTTTTTTTTTTACTAGACCAGCATTGGAAGGGTTACACAGGGCTTTAAAGTCCCTAGAGATTTCTGCAACCGAATCCGAACTTGAGTTAGATACTTTTTGTTTACAAATATGTGTTTATTATGACTCATCTCTCTCACTGAGAAGGAGCTTGGAGGACAGCCAAAGAGATGTATCTATTGATAAACAGTTACACACTAACTAAATAGAATGTAACCATCTGAATGTCTGCACGGAACTTAAAACCTCTGTGTTTAACCCTTCCAATGCTGGTCTAGTAAAAAAAAAATGCTTTTTGCATATAATATGCTGTAAATAATGTTTTAGAGCAAAGTTGAAATGCAGGGTTATATTCCGCTTTAAAATAACTCCAGAGTTAAAGACAGGCTGTTTATTAAATGCGTGTGAAAATAACTACAGAGGAGGTAACTTAACTACAGAGGAGGTAACTTAACTACAGAGGAGGTAACTTAACTACAGAGGAGGTAACTTAACTACAGAGGAGGTAACTTACCGTATTTTTCGGACTATAAGACGCACTTTTTCTCCTCCAAAAGTGGGGGGAAAAAGTCAGTGCGTCTTATAGTCCGAATGCTACAAATTTGGACCTGCGCCTGTGTTCTCTATCCCCGTGTTTACTATGTATGCATGCCGCCCCCGCCCCCTGTGTCAGCATTTTTCCTGTTGCAGCGTCTGCCTGCACTCGGTGTCCACGTGTCTGCATTTCCCGGGTGTTAATGTGTGCCCGGTATTTGCGTGTCCTGTGTCTTTAACACATATAAGTAGCTGCCACATAGTCATCAGTCATCAGGCTGTCCCCTGTTATCCAAATACATACCGCTCTTGCAGCTTTCATTATTGCGCTGTCTGCCCGGTACCGCCGTAGCTTGTATCAATCAGAAAGTCCCGGCCGACTTTGCAGGGAAATGCACCAATCAGGCGGGGGCGCTAGCCTCAACCGCCAATCACGCTGCGCAATGCTCATCCGATGGTGTTGAGGGCGGGACCACCTCTCCGTCATTGGGGCCAATCACAGCGCCCCCCGCCTGATTGGTGCATTTGCCTGCAAAGACGGCCGGGACTTCCTGATTGATACAAGCTACGGCGCTACCGGGGAAACAGCGCGATAATGAAAGCTGCAAGAGCGGTATGTATTTGGATAACAGGGGACAGCCTGATGACTGATGACTATGTGGCAGCTACTTATATGTGTTGAAGACACAAATACCGGGCACACATTAACACCGGGGAGTGCAGGCAGACACGGGGAAAATGCAGACACATGGAAATGCAGACATGGGAAAATGCAAACACGGAGACACAGAGTGCAGGCAGACGTTGCAACAGGGGAAATGCTGACACGGGGGGCATGCATACATACATAGATAGATGATCAAGCTCAAGGACAGCCTGATGATGAAGTGTATGTTTAAGACACCAGAGATGCAGACCAGGACAGGACATGCAGACACCGGGAACATAGAGTACATGGAGTTACAGGGATACGCAGACATTGGGGCACAGGGAAGCATGCAGACGCTGGGGACACAGGGATAGCAAACTTTAGGACAATGGGGATAGAAAATACTGGACATGGAGGAAACAGTAAACAAAGGGACAGAGCACAAGGCATCGGACACTAGGACGGAGGACACAGGTGGACAGAGGACACAGGTGGACAGAGGACACAGGTGGACAGAGGACACAGGTGGACAGAGGACACAGGTGGACAGAGGACACAGGTGGACAGAGGACACAGGTGGACAGAGGACACAGGTGGACAGAGGACACAGGTGGACAGAGGACACAGGTGGACAGAGGACACAGGTGGACAGAGGACACAGGTGGACAGAGGACACAGGTGGACAGAGGACACAGGTGGACAGAGGACACAGGTGGACAGAGGACACAGGTGGACAGAGGACACAGGTGGACAGAGGACACAGGTGGACAGAGGACACAGGTGGACAGAGGACACAGGTGGACAGAGGACACAGGTGGACAGAGGACATTCATTGAGACCTCAGTGGACACAGAGGGACATAGGTGAACACAGGGGGCACAAGTACAAGAAGGACATAAAGGAAGGCATAATAATTAGACAAAAAGGTCCATAACACGCCCCTGTACCATGGACGCAATAGGTTTAGTTTTTTTTTTTTCTCTTGATTTTTGTCCTCTAAACCTAGGTGCGTCTTATAGTCCGGAGCGTCTTATAGTCCGAAAAATACGGTAACTACAGAGGAGGTAACTTAACTACAGAGGAGGTAACTTAACTACAGAGGAGGTAACTTAACTACAGAGGAGGTAACTTAACTACAGAGGAGGTAACTTAACTACAGAGGAGGTAACTTAACTACAGAGGAGGTAACTTAACTACAGAGGAGGTAACTTAACTACAGAGGAGGTAACTTAACTACAGAGGAGGTAACTTAACTACAGAGGAGGTAACTTAACTACAGAGGAGGTAACTTAACTACAGAGGAGGTAACTTAACTACAGAGGAGGTCTCTTAACTACAGAGGAGGTAACTTAAGGAATGAAGAGATAAGATAACTTTCTTACTGTGTGGTGGTACGTTTTCTCTTGCCTTATTATCTCCAGCATGATCTTAGTGAATTGAGGCCTTTGTCTTATATTAATTTTACCCCCAGAAAATGTGCTAGGGCTTATTTTCGGGGAGGACTTATATTTCAAGCATGCTTGAAATATAATCTAGGCCTTTAGGGGGAGGCCCTATTTTGAGGGAAAGATGGTATCCCTATTTTCAGCGACGCAGCATCCTGCCAGAGGAGACAGCTTTCCGTAATATGCAGTAATCAGTTGACAAGACAAGACAAATAACATTTATATCACGCTTTTCTCCTGGCGGACTCAAAGCGCCAGATACTGCTGCACACAAGTGCAGTGCTGTGCAGTCTTCCCCTTGCTGCTGCCTCTTTGAATATCTCCCTAGTGCTCAATGAGGATATACACGAGGATTCCAGGCCACACATGCCGCAACGTGGCCAGATGAAAATTGTTTTAAACTTTTTTTCACATTAAAGGATATGTCCAAGCAGATTAAAAATCAAAAATCCACTTACCTGGGGCTTCTTCCAGCACCTGGCAGCCGCCCTGTGCCCTCACCGCAGCTCCGGTGGCTCCTGGTCTTCCCCGCTGTGGATACCAACCTCGACAGGTCGGCTTCTACGCTCCCCCGTGCAGCTCACGTGGTCGCGCTGACGTGATCTGGACTGTACTGCGCAGGGGCAGAACTACTGTACAGAACTACTGCGCAGTACAGTGCTGATGATGTCAGCGCGACCACGTGAGCCGCACAGTGGCGTGCAGAAGAAGCCGACCTCATCTGCAGTGGAGGAGACTGGGAGCCATTGGAGCTGCGGCGAGGGGACAGGACGGCTACCAGGGACTGGAGGAAGCCCCAGGTAAGTGGATCTTTGTTTTTTAATCGGATTGGTCATACATCCTTTTAAGCGATCAAGTCTATGGAGACTGATTTCTTAATCAGCTGATCGCTTGTAAATCTGTCTCATGAAGACCAGTAAAGGATCATATTTTGGAATATAGGATCTAACAGAAACACAAGTCATTTGTTACATCTTTCTAAAATTGTCCCATGTATAGAGATGTTGGGTCTCTGCATGGATGGAAAACTGGACATGTGTGGAGAGGTTGGATCTCTGGGTGGTAGAATGGACATAGATACTGGAATTGGTGGACACATGGAGAGGTTGGATCTCTGCATGGATGGTAGAATGGACATAGATGGTGGAATTGGTGGACACGTGTGGAGAGGTTGGTGTCACAAGCCCCCTAGTGGCCAGACCGCACAATGCCTTCCAATCGGTTTCAGCACACAGACCATGCAATCTGTGGTCACAATCGGTGCGCAGACACCACTGGGATTTTGGCAGCAGACCGACTAGAAGGGAGCCTTGAGTTACGGTAATACAAATTACACACTATTTCAGGGTATAACTGCCACCACCTCTGTTACCATGGGGCAGAGGAACCCACTAACTGGCTGACTCTAACCGTTTTCAATTTGTATTTGCAGGTCTAAACACATTTTATCTAGCTATCAACAATAGTAGCGACTCTTCAGAAGCCAGGTTTCGTTTTGTGTTGCGGAATAATAGGTGTAGCCGAACAAATAAATGACGTTAGCGTCGTTTATTAAAAATTCAATATAAATGATTACTATATATACATAAAATCATTAAAATTAACAATTATAGAGACATTAGTAAGCGCAGTAAAAAAATGAAAAGTGAGAAAATACTTAAGTTCGTGGAAATATGTCCTTTCTGGGAAAACTCGTAAAGTTCCTTTGTTTTAGTTCAGACAAGATGGCCGCTAACCACATGGTCCTCTGGCTAGCAGCAGGATGCTCTCGTGAAGATGGGATTTGGAGGACTGCCCTTCCCTGTATGCACCCTGGTTTTATGGAAGCTAGTTTTGGGGGTGGAACAAAGCCAGCCCCCTCCGGTTCACAAACCAATCACGGTTCATTCCCTCGGAGAGAGATTTAGGTTTAAATTTATAAAACGCTGTAATTCAAAACCGATAAATGCCACATTTGCGCTGATAACAGATTAATATTCCTCAGATTATCATAATTCCTATGACATCAGACTTGATTAGGGTAGAGGGTCCAGTTCTTGAGAAGTTTAATAACGTGGTTGTAGTGTGCCCCTTAAAGGAATACTTAAGTCAAAATAAAATATTTTTACTCACCTGGGGCATCCCTCAGCCCCCTGAAGTTGTATGGTGCCCTCGCAGCCTGGCTCTGATCCTCCTGTCCCTGCCGGCGGCTACTTCCGGGTTCGGCGACAGCCGCCGACAGGCTGGGAACACGAGTGATTCTCCGCGTTCCCAGCCGCTATATCACCCTCTATGCTGCTATAGCGTATAACACTACAAACCCAATGATACAATTCTCATAACTATCCTAGATACGGTATTCCATAAATGGGCAAAAAATCATATATAGTATTCATTTTCTCTCTGCTTCTGATGGAGTCAGGCAGTCTGGTCTCATGCTGAGTTTGTCATGTCTCTTCAAAAGGCAGTAACCCTTGCCATTTGGGGGCTTACTGCTGGAGAGCTTTCACACCTCAGTGTCACTGGCCAGGAAAGGGACTCTTTTGATCCAGTTAATTAACCACAGAGGCCTTATCAGAGAGCATACTTGGCTTTCATGAAAAGAACTCGAACACCTATGATTGCAACAGAGACTCCCAGGCTTGACTGTCTGGTATCCATAGACATACAATCTAGATCTGGCAATGCAATGACAATCTGTGCAGCAAACTGATTGCGTTCTATTTTCTCACGGCTCTTCCGTGACAGTTGGATATCTGCATGGATAGTAGAATGGACATAGATGGTGGAATTGGTGGAGAGGTTGGATCTCAGTATGGATGGTAAAATGGACATAATGATGGAATTGGTGGACGTGTGGAGAGGTTGGAACTCTGCATGGATAGTAGAATGAACATAGGTGGACACGTGTGGAGAGGTTGGATCTTCTGCATGAATGGTAGAATGGACATAGATGGTGGAATTGGTGGACACACGTGGGGAGGTTGGATTTCAGTATGGATAGTAGAATGGACATAGATGCTGGAATTGGTGGAGAGGTTGGATCTCCGCATGGATGGTAGAATGGACATAGATGGTAGACATGTGTGGAGAGGTTGGAGCTCAGCATGGATGGTAGAATGGACATTTTGCCTGGTTTTCCTTTGACTAAACACTTCCCTGCTCCCTTCACGCTGTTTTTTCTCTCTGGCAGCCCGGATGCTGATCTGAAGACCATCACAAGCAAGTGGCCAGCAGTGTGGGTGAAGATGTCCTCCAGCTGGTTGTGTCTTGTCCTCTACACCTGGACCCTCATCGCCCCCCTTATCCTCCCCAACAGAGACTTCAGTTAGAAGTCTCTATAGCTTTGTGCTAAACCTTTCCAAAGTGAGTGAGTCGGCCATCAAGAAAGCCTGTCAATAACTGATCTGCCTACGTGTCATCCTACCGCCACCAGACCGGTGCGTTCCAGCCATTATTCACTACTGACCAATAAACCAACCAGACTAGTACATTCCAGCCAGTATTCACTAGTGACCAATAAACCAGACCGGTACATTCCAGCCAGGACTGTCCGTGGGTGAGAAGTGAGTTTCTGTAGATATTTTGGAAATTACCTGTACATCTAGAAGGGTCAGTGAATTGGTCCTGTCCGTGTGCTCTGTGTGGGTGCAACAACCGACCCTAACCCTGTCCCCAGAATCCTCAGCAGTGGGCGTGTCACTGGAGCTTGTTGTGCATTTTTGCCTGTTCCCAGAATCCTTAGTGGCAGAAGTTGCACTGGAGCTCGTTGTTGATGGTCCTCTCTGTCTCAGGTCTTGATAAACCTTCGAGATTAAGCAAATGATCCTGCGCTGCGTTAGTAGGATGGTTGATTCTTAGTTAATGTACTTGGTGCTGTGTGGTGCCAGTATACCTATGGAAACGAAAAGAAAAATGAGCATTCCTCTTTGTGCATTAACTTTTTTTTTCTACAGTTGTGCTTTAAAATTACACTTAGTGTTGCTCCATGCCGAACATCGCCCCTGCAGCTCTGGCCAAGCGCAGGAGAGGGCAGAGGACTCGCTGGCATGCCTTTGATGCGCCCATATACCACTTCAACACTGCAAGTGTTATTTTAAAGCGCAACTGTAGAAAGTAAAAAAAGTTAATGCACAAAGAGGAGCATTTTTCTTTTCGTCTTGATAAACCTTCCCCAGCAGTGGGCGTGGCACTGTAGCTCGTTGGTGTGTATTGTTGTCTGTTCCCAGAATCCTCAGCAGTGGGTGTGTCATGGTAGTTCATGGATGATGTGTATTGTTGCCTATTCCCAGAATCCTCAGTGGCGGGAGTTGCACTGGAGCTGCTTGATTACTGTCTTCTCTGTCTCCTGTCTTGATGAACATTCCCCGGTGCAGGCAGCAGTGGGCGTGTCACTGGAGCTGGTTGACGTCGGTTCTCGGTCTCTGGTCTTGAAAAACTTACCTCGGGGGGGGGGGGGGGGGGGGTACAGGCAGCAGTGGGTACAGGACACACTGAAGTCTTTTAATGACATAGAATTCAGGCTTTCTTGGTGATTGATTTACTTCTCGATAATTCCATTGGCAGAAAAGCCATTTGTTTGTTTTGCGGCTGTGCTGACAGACTTGCCTCTGCTCAGAGCTTTATTCTGTGTTTTGCTGCTCTTTAATGTGTCTGCTTCTGCTGAACTCATTCATTGTATCAAAGAACAAGTTTGTTTGACTTTTTCAGTAACATATTGGTTAAATTTTCTATATATATATTTTTTGTTTTTAAAGATGCACTTTGTCTCGTATTGATGATTTTATGAAAGGATATGTTGCTATTTATACATTCTTTACTCAGGTGTTCCCTGAATCCAGTATTTGTTGGGTGTGAAGTGTGTATATTAATGCAGTGTACAGTGGCCATTGTGACGAGGAGGGGGTCTAGGCAGCCGTTTTGTGTGGTGATTCCTGCAACATGGCGTGACTCTATGCTGGAGGCGGCACCACTTCCTAGTCCCCTGATTGGCTGAATTTTGGCCAAGCCCGTAAGATGTCTAAGGCCCACAGTGTCTGGGAGGCCTTCCTGAAATACGAGACTATTTTCAGCACTTAGATTTGCACTGTAAAATGTATACACTGTTAAATATACAATCTAATCTTTAGACTGTGTCTTTTTTTTTTTTTTTTTTCCTGTGTCTTGTCGTGTTTTTTCACCTTCATCAGAGCTAGGATAACTTCTATGTAGACACAAGTATTAATGTGGGAGGGGCTAGGGGAGCGATCACCATAAAGATTTTCCTCAACTTGTACCAAGCACACCCCTACACTCCCCTCTTCTCAGATTGCTAGCTCCTCCCACAGACAATCCCAGCATGTGTACAGGTGATTATGCAGGACAATCTCTGCACTTTAGAAGGATTTGCCTCTGGTGGTGTAACAGTCATTACAAACATAAGGTAAGATGGTGTTCAGGCCCTGCCATTGGGTAAATGTAACCACCATTGGGTCAACACGTGAGTGCAATATGTGTCCCCCCCCCCCATTACTGGTTAACATGTGAGTGCAATATGTGCCCCCCCCTCCCCACATTACTGGTCAACATGTCAGTGTAGTATGTGCACACCCCAACATTGGGTCAACACGTGAGTGCAATATGTGCCCCCTCCCATTACTGGTCAACACGTGAGTGCAATATGTACCCCCCCCCCCATTACTAGTCAACATGTGAGTGCAATATGTGTCCCCACCCCCCCCTGCCCCATTACTGGTCAACACGTCAGTGTGGTATGTGCAAAACCCAACAATGGGTCAACATGTGAGTGCAGTGTCCCTCCCCCATTACTGGTCAACACGTGAGTGCAACATGTGTCCCCCTATTACTGGTCAACACGTGAGTGTAATATGTCCCCCCCCCCCCCCCCCATGACTGGTCAACACGTGAGGGCAATATGTCTCCCCAATTACTGGTTAACATGTGAGTGCAATATGTCTCCCCCCCACCCATTACTGGTCAACACCAGTGCAATATGTGCCCCATTATTGGTCAACACGTCAGTGTAGTATGTGCACACCCCAACATTGGACCAACACGTGAGTGCAATATGTGTCCCTTCCCCATTACTGGTCAACACATGAGTGCAACATGTGGCCCCCATTACTGGTCAACACGTGAGTGCAATATGTGTCCCCCCCCCCCCCCTCCCATTACTGGTCAACACGTGAGTGCAATATGTGTCCCCCCCCCCCCCCCCCATTACTGGTCAACACGTCAGTGTAGTATGTGCACACCCCAACATTGGATCAACATGTGAGTGCAGTATGTGTCCCTTCCCCATTACTGGTCAACACGTGAGTGCAATATGTGTCTCTTCCCCCCCCCCCCCCCATTACTGGTCAACACTTGAGTGCAATATGTCCCCCATTACTGGTCAACACGTGGGTGCAATATGTCCCCCATTACTGGTCAACACGTGGGTGCAATATGCGTCCCCCCCATTACTGGTCAACACGTGGGTGCAATATGTGTCCCCCCATTACTGGTCAACACGTGAGTGCAATATGTGTCCCCCCATTACTGGTCAACACTTGACTGCAATATGTCCCCCATTACTGGTCAACACGTGGGTGCAATATGTCCCCCATTACTGGTCAACACGTGGGTGCAATATGCGTCCCCCCCATTACTGGTCAACACGTGGGTGCAATATGTGTCCCCCCATTACTGGTCAACACGTGAGTGCAATATGTGTCCCCCCATTACTGGTCAACACGTGAGTGCAATATGTGTCCCCCCATTACTGGTCAACACGTGAGTGCAATATGTGTCCCCCCATTACTGGTCAACACGTGAGTGCAATATGTGTCCCCCCCATTACTGGTCAACACGTGAGTGTAGTATGTGCACACCAACATTGGGTCAACACGTGGGTGTAATATTTGCCCCCTCCTCCCACCATTAGGTCAATACGTGAGTGTAGTATGTGAGCCCCCTCCCCCACCATTGGGTAAACGTGAATGGGGAACATGCCCCCTCCTCCATTGGATCAACACATGAGTGCAATATGTGCCCTTTTATTGAGCCATGCATACAAAGTGTCATTTGGAATCAGTTTTCTCAGCTCTTTATAAAATGTAAATGGAACCAGGATAGAAAAATAAAACATTTCATTCAGAACAGTTAATCACATTAACATGTTGTGCTGCCTTCAGTAGCTGGCTGCTGTGTAACTGGAGGTAATAAAATATTCATAGGCTAACTTTACCCTGCTCATTCCAGAGGTGCCCCCAACTCTGCCCCTGCCCATTCTGGGAGCCTAGCCAACTTTACCACTTTAACTCCAGGGTCCCTCCCACACTCCAGGCCTGCCCAATTCCAGCCCCACTCACCCTGAGGGCATCCAGCTCTGCCCCTTTTCACTAAGGCCCCACCCAATTCCACACCTTCTCATGCCAATTCAACACCAAACTCCGCCCCTCCTCATGCCAAGTCCCCACCAAACTCCGCCCCTCCTCACTCTGAGGGTTCACCCAGCTCCAACCCTCCTCACTGAGGCCCCACCCAACTCTGCCCATGCTCACTCAGGGTCCAGCCCAACTCATTCCAGGTAGCCCAGCCAACTTTTCCCCTCAAACTCCAGGGTCCCGCCCACACCCAAGGCCTGCCCAATTCCAGCCCCACTCACCCTGGGAGGACATCCAGCTCTGCCCCTGCTCACGCCGAGGGTTCACCTAGCTCCACCCCTCACTGAGGCACCAACAAATTTTCCCCCACTGACTCTGAGGCCCCACCCAACTCTGCCCCTCTCACTCCGAGGGTCAGCCAACTCCGGCCTCTCTCACTCTAAGGGCGTGAGTGCTCATCCAGCCCTGACATGCTCAGTACAACTCCACCCTGCTCCCTTCACCCAGGGGCTCACCCAACTCTGCCCCCACTCACCCCAGTGGCTCGCTGAACTCCACTCCGCTCCCCCCAAGGGGATCACCCAACTCTGCCCCCACTCCCCCCGGGGGCTCACTGAACTCCACCCCCACTCTTTTTGGTATCACCCTGGGGGCTCACATTACAAAGATTGTGATATCAGGTGAAAGTCTAGACCGTTTAACATTACTAGCCACAGCAATCAGGCAGAAATAGATCATTTCTATCCCTGCCACTCTCCTTTCTCTCTCCAGAGAACATAATTGGCTCCAAGACTGACACATCACTGTGCATTGTTCAATCCTAAAGTGTCACCCAACACAATCACCAGTGACAATATAAGAAGTGTGTACGAGAGTTACAGTCCGCCATTCCTATAACAAACAGGCTAGCTGCCACTCAAAGCAATCATTCCTTATTTTTTTCAGGTGAGTGTTTAGGCCTGATCGCTGTACAGACTCATTGCACAGTCACTGGTGAGAAGCCTGTTCTGATGTATGGATTAGGAAGGAGTTTCTCTGCAAGAACAATAGCCTCTGCCAGGGATTTGCCAGCTAGGGTTAGAGCACCAATATAAGGCAGACATTCAAATGATTGTGTCAGGTGATAGCTTTAGTGTGCAGAAACCAGGCCTGAGCATTTAATTATTCCTTATCACCTCAGTGCCAAGGCTGTGGAATTACAGGAAGATCACCTGTTCATAAACTACATTATCACCTGAGATGATCTAGCCTATACCATGAATCTAGTGTGAATGTCCTCTTGTCATTAGGGGGTATGCTGGCTGTCAGGGCCAATGGGGCAAAGCTACAGCAACACATCATGCAATGGCAGCCAATAATCCTGCCGTGTGTGCAGCTTCGGCCAATCAGAATCCAGTGCATGGGAGTGGCTGCATACAAGCTGAGATGATTAGCATTTCTCTAACTAGAACTGATCTATCATCTTTCACATCAGAGCTGTTCATTGTGCTGGTGAACTACAACTCCCAGCAGACAAGCCATTTATAATGTGGGTTAACACCCGACTACAATGGCGGCATTGCCACAGAGAGGCCCATCTGACTGATTTTAACTCATGTGGGGCCCTAGCGCCCCAGTGTGGGTGGGCCTGTCCTGTACACCCCCCACCCTCCATACACACCAGACTTGTGTAACAGTACTCCCACATTTTCAATAAAGACAAACAGGCTAACACTCTATCAGGCGACCTGATCTGATTGAATAAGAATCACAATTTAAAAAGAACATTTAAAAAGAAAAAAGTGCTTCTACATTCCTGCTAAATTTCAGAGGAAAATTCTAATAGGATTTTGGCAACTGATTTAGTAAAAAGGCCCATCTGTAACTTTAGTATTTTAAAGTTGGGAAGTGAGCCCAGTGGGTAGAATGTTTCAGTCTGGCAGCACTGCCCTGACTTCCTGTTCAGACAGGAAGTGGATAAACCATGTGACGGGGCGGAGGCAGCACAGACAGAGAAAAATCTTTGGGTGTGAGAAAAAAAAGACACAGGGACACTGGGAGCCCAAAATCGTGCAGTATCGTCTGGTTAGGTTTGGGAAATTACATAAAGCAGAGTAGGTATACTCACAAGTGTGGGTTGCAAGTCAAGCAACCACTGTTAAGCGCATGTGAGGAAGTACCGTCCTCACTCTGCCTTTTCTCGAGGTTGGTGTAGCGGTCGCAGCACCAAAATAAAAGTCTTTAGCTCAAAGGAGGTTCGAGACTAAGTAGGCTCCTCTATGGGAGGCCACTGTTAGTACTGGGGGAAGGAAGCAGGCGGCCAAGGTGTGAGTGATCTTATTAAGTACAGGTAAGAAATTCTTACCTTATTGAGGTCAAACTTCAAAAAGTGTGAATTTTTCTTTAAAATAGACATATTATGCACATCAGACAACGCGTTTCGCGGATAAAAACAGCTTCATCAGGTTAAATTCAAGTGCCTAAAAAAAAAAAAAAAATGTATTCGACGGGAACTCCGTAACAAGTACACAGTACAACGAATCAATAAAATCTTAACATATTAAAATGATGGTTTGACAAACATATATACTAAATTTAAAAACATTACTATTAAGATACGAAATGAATATTAAACTCCGTATGTAGTGCCCAGAAATTTTATATTTATCTCATCCACAGATGCCACGCGCGCCGCAGGGACCCCGAGCAGGCACACGCGCATACAGCAACATACGTACACTCATGCGCCTGCCCAGAGCGCCAACCCTGCATACCATCTGCACTTGTACGAGAGAACCAGGACAATGCTCCAGGAGACAAGATACAAAGCCTCTAACAGGCATTGGGTTATAACATAAAAAAAAAATTGCATATTCCAAAATTTTATTTTTTTTATGTTATAACCCAATGCCTGTTAGAGGCTTTGTATCTTGTCTCCTGGAGCATTGTCCTGGTTCTCTCGTACAAGTGCAGATGGTATGCGGGGTTGGCGCTCTGGGCAGGTGCGTGCGTATACGTATGTTGCTGTATGCGCGTGTGCCTGCTCGGGGTCCCTGCGGCGCGCGTGGCATCTGGATGAGATAAATATAAAATTTCTGGGCACTACATACGGAGTTTAATATTCATTTCGTATTTTTGCATAATAGTAATGTTTGAAATTTAGTATATATGTTTGTCAAGCCATCATTTTAATATGTTTAAGATAGTATTGATTTTTTGTACTGTGTACTTGTTACTGAGTTCCTGTCGAATACATATATTTTAAGCACTTGAACTTGACCTGATGAAGCTGTTTTTTATCCGTGAAACGTATTGTCTGATGTGCATAATAAAATCTATTTAAAAAAAAATTCGCACTTTTTGAAATTTGACCTCAAGGTAAGAATTTCTTACCTGTACTTAGTAAGAACATTCACACCTTGGCTGCCTCCTTCCTTTCCCCAGACAGAGAGAACTGTGTCAGTCTGGCAGCGCTGCCCTGACTTCCTGTGCAGACAGGAATTGGAAAAATCATTTTACAGGGCCAAGGCAGCACAGATGGCGTTAGTGTAAGAACCTTTCTCACTTTTTTTTTTTTTATATCCCGTCCCAAAACCACCATCATGTTACGCTTCTGGAATCCAGCTTATGTATAGCGTGGCTAGTGCTGTGAGAGATATGACATTTATGAATAGTAGCGGTCATGTGACATTTTCCCCCTCCCGCCTAGCAAATCCCTGGCACAGTCCAGGCCTGGCTCCTCCTATGAGGAAGGAAGACCCACAATTATTTAATCAGTTCAAAATAAAAACCTGGCTTATTAGGAGTCCATTTGTGGCACTTTGCTCCATCCATCACTCCACCGTCTGCCCTAGTATGTAATGCAGCTCACCTCGCCTGTGGTACAGTGCTGTACAGGAAATGTCACCAGGAACATTTTGGAGGGACAGGAAGGCTCACTCACTGGTACTGAAAAGAGACGCTACTCCACCACACACCATCAACCTACTTTTCCATCACTGTCTGTGGCTGTGCGGAGAAACAAGTGGAATTCCTGGGGGTCCATGGATGTATCAGACACAGGGAACATTTACCAAAGAGACAGAACAACAACAAAAGAACCCTCAAAACTCAGCGCCCTGAATAACGAGCATGATGTGCAGTGTAATGAGTGAAATAAATATTTCAGCTATCAACCAGCTACGATTACTGGCTCCCAGATTTATGCAGGTAACAAGCTAAGATTAGCAGGATGCTCCATAAGGAAGTGCTACTAATCCCAGTTTATTACAGGACCTGAAAAAAAGACACCTTACCGCAGAAGCAAATGAGCAACCCAATTCCAAACTAGACACTATAGCCAAGGCGTACGTTAAAAAGGGGCGCAGGGAAAAAAGGGCGCCGGGTTTTAAACTATAAACATGGATAACGTTTAAAAATATAATGTACTATATTTCGTTTAAAAATAATGTTTTATAAAGTTATAAATCATTAAATAATGTTCATGAAATTGGCAATTGTGAAAACGTTAATCTTCCGTTTAAAAAGTGAAACGTATAATAACGTTTAAAAAAAAATAGTAAGTAACCCTCCCTGTACCTAACCCCTAGACCCCCGTGTTGGTGCCTAAACCTAAGACCCCCCTGGTGGTGCCTAAACCTAAGACTCCCCTGATGGAGCCTAAACCTAAGACCCCCCTGTTGATGCCTAAACCTAAGACCCCCCTGGTGGTGCCTAAACCTAAGACCCCCCTGTGATAAGCATTAATAACGTGTGAAAAAAATATTGTGCTGTTTTTCGTTTAAAAATAATGTTTTAAAAAAGATTGTACTGTTTTTCGTTTAAAAATAATGTTTAAAAAATTATAAATCATAAAATAATGTGTAATCATGAGAAGCAGTTATAAAACAGTAAAAGTCTCCGGGCGCCGCTTATAAAACGTTATTTTTCTCCGGCGCCCTTTTTTCCGGTCGGGCGCCCATTAAACGATATTTATTATGGGAGTGAATGGCGGCGCCCGATTTGTCCACTTGCCTCAGGCGCCCGAATTTACTGTTACCATAGCCAAGACCAGAGAGCTGTCCATGGATGTCAGGGACAAGAGTGTAGACCTGCACTAGATTGAGCTACAAGACTATCACCAAACAGCTTGGTGAGAAGGTGACAACAGTTGGTATAATTCACAAATGGAAGAATCACAAAATGTCTGTCTCCCTTGGTCTGGAGCTCCACGCAAGATCTCACCTTGTGGAGTTGCAATGATCATCAAGTAGCCCAGAATTACACAGGAGGAACTTGTCAATGATCTGAGGGGAGCTGGGACCATAGTCACCAAGAAAACAATTGGTAACACACTACACTGTGAAGGACTCAAATCTTGCAGAGCCCACAAGGTCCCCCTACTGGAAACAGCACATGTACTGTCCCCGTCTGCTGATTGCCAATGCACATCTGAGTGATCTACAGGAGAGCTGAGTGACAGTGTTGTGGTCAGAGTCCAAAATCAAGTTCTTTGGCATCAACTCACAGAGTTTGGTGGAGAAGGAGGAATGCTGCCTATGACCCCAAGTACACCATCAAACATGGAGGTGGAAACAATATGCTTTGGAGGTGTTTTTCTGTGAAGGGGACAGGACACCTTCACCACATCTAAGGGACATTAGACAGGGCCAGATATTGTCAAATCTTGGGTGGGCATCTCCATCCCTCATCCGGGGTACTGAAAGGGGGTCATGGGGGGGGGGTATTCCAGCATGACTATAACCCAACACAGCCAAGGCAACAAAGGAGTGGCTATTTTGCCACTTGGGATATACCACTGTCACCAGATGCCACATGGGATATACCGCTCTCACCAGATGCCACAGAAGACTCGTGGGATATACCGCTTTCACCAGATGCCACATGGGATATACCGCTCTCACCAGATGCCACAGAAGACACATGGGATATACCGCTGTCACTAGATGCCACAGAAGACATGGGATACACTGCTGTCACCAGATGCCACAGAAGACACATGGGATACACTGCTGTCACCAGATGCCACAGAAGACACATGGGATATACCGCTGTCACCAGATGCCACATGGGATATACTACTCTCAACAGATGCCACATGGGATATACCGCTCTCACCAGATGCCACAGGAGACACATGGGATATACCGCTGTCACTAGAAGCCACAGAAGACACATGGGATATACCGTTGTCACCAGAAGCCACAGAAGACACATGGGATATACAGCTGTCACCAGATGCCACAGAAGACACATGGGATATACCTCTGTCACCAGATGCCACATGGGATATACCGCTGCCACCAGATGCCACATGGGATATACCGCTCACCAGATGCCACAGAAGACACATGGGCTATACCGCTGCCACCAGATGCCACAGAATACACATAGGATATACCCCTATCACCAGATGCCACACGTGATATACCCCTGTCGCCAGATGCCAGAGGAGACACATGGGATATACTGCTGTCACCAGATGCCACAAGGGATATACCCCTATCAATAAATGGCACATGGGATATACCGCTGTCTCCAGATGCCACAGAAGACACACACGTGATATACCCCTGTCACCAGATGCCACAGAAGACACACATGGGATATACCCGTCACCAGATGCCACAGAAGACACACGGGATATACCCCTGTCACCAGATGCCACAGAAGACACACGGGATATACCCCTGTCACCAGATGCCACAGAAGACACACGGGATATACCCCTGTCACCAGATGCCACAGAAGACACACGGGATATACCCCTGTCACCAGATGCCACAGAAGACACACGGGATATACCCGTCACCAGATGTTACAGAAGACACACGGGATATACCCCTGTCACCAGATGCCACAGAAGACACACGGGATATACCCCTGTCACCAGATGCCACAGAAGACACACGGGATATACCCCTGTCACCAGATGCCACAGAAGACATACGGGATATACCGCTGTCACCAGATGCCAAACAAGACACACGGAATATACCCGGCATCAGATGCCACGGAAGAAACACACAGGATATATCCCTGTCACCAGATGCTACAGAACACACACGGAATATACTCCTGTCACCAGATGCCAAAGAAGACACACGGGATATACCACTGTCGCCAGATGCCACTGAAGACACACGACACAAAGCCGTCTGTGACATTTCTGCTGACTAACCTCTATTAATAAATGACAGGCTAGAGCCAGACGGTGGAATGACCTTCATGCCACAACCTCACTGTATAATCATCTGTAGAGCAGCTCTCTACTGAACTACTGTCCCACTACAGCCGCCCTCCTTCAGACAATCCATGCTGCCCCCTCCCCATTCTCTGTTTGGCTGCCAGCCTGATATCACATTTCTGCTGATTTACAGGGGATGCTGGGAGGATTGTGGACAGGAAGAGGTGTTTGTGCAGTTCTGCCTCTATCAGAGCAGGTTGTGCAGAAGGATGAAGACACCAAGCATGGAAATAAAGGAAGAGACAGAGTGAGCAAGGCTCCCTGTATATATCTTGTTCTGACATATGAGGACACCACAAATACTATTTAGTAGCAGTAAAGCTGGGATTTCACCCCCCGGGCAGAGTCTTCACACTGCAGATAGTCGGACTCCGACTCATTCATCACCAGGCCTTGCAGGGAGCCCTCCCGGGTCAGGGCAGCCTGAGAGAAGTCTTGTGCAAAGTCACTCTCTGACGCCAGCAGGATCTGACTCCAGTGAGCGGCATCCAGCTTGCCGGCCGTCCCCCCATACTCTTCTGGCAACACCCCTCTCGGCACATTCCTGTGGAGCGAGCTCAGGTCCGACCCGTGCAGGAAGAACTAGACAAGAGAGAGTGTACAATTATCACTGCTCATTACATACAGAGATTTATCCTGATATTACATTATATGCTGGCATGTCACCTCCAGAATGTACAGCTTATTGCATGCTACTGATAGTAAACTAGCTGCAGCGTGTCCTGATCCCTGCTATACCCCCAGTATGTACAGTACAAGCTGTTACTCTGTGCCTCACTGGTGGTAAACTAGCTGCAGTGTGTGCTGATCCCTGCAGCTAGTTTACTATCTGTACAGGCACAGAGTTACCTGCTTATACTGTACATCCTGGGGGTAGTAGAGATCAGCACGCATTGCAGCTAGTAGCCTATCAGTACAGACACAGAGAAACTGCTTATACTGAAGGCAGCAGAGACCAGCACACACTGCAGCTAGTTTACTATCCATACAGGCACAGAGTAACAGCTTATACTGTATACACTGAGGGTAGCAGAGATCAGCACACACTGCAGCTAGTATACAATCAGTACAGGCACAGAGTAACAGCTTATGCTGTACATACTGGAGGCAGCAGAGATCAGCACACGCTGCAGCTAGTATACTATCAGTACAGATAAAGTACAGAGTAGCAAATTATAATGTACATAACGGAGGCCACAGAGACCATCACACACCGTAGCTAGCTTACTATCAGTCCAGGCACAGATTAACATTCTATACTGTCCATACTGGAGGTAGCAGAGATCAGCATACACTGCAGCTAGTTTACTATCAGTACAGGTACAGAGTAACAGCTTATACTGTACATACTGTGTGCTGATCTCTGGTACCTCCAGTATGTACAGTATAAGCTGTTACTCTGTGCCTGTACTGATAGTAAACTAGCTGCAGTGTGTGCTGATCTCTGCTACCCTCAGTATGTACAGCCCCACACATGAATTGTGAGTGAGCTACTTCCTTGGATGAGAAGCAGTCCCACACATGAACGGTCTCAAGATGCTTTTCTTCTCCGGACAATTATTTTGCTGGATGCCCCAAACATTTGTAAAAGGGCTTCATCAGAGAAAATGACTTTACTCTAGTCCTCAGCATTGCAGGTAGCCATGCTTAACAGAAGAACAAGGATTTTGGGATTCAGTTCATTTTCATGGCAAAGAAGTTCAAAGAAATCAGAAATTGTATCTGATCACTTTCATAGAATAACATTGCCATCACAAAAGCCAAAGCAGCAAACTTTGTGAAAAGCGGTATTAGTACCATTCTCAAGTCTCTGGCCAGGACTGTAGAACCAGTTATAAACACAGAAATGATAGCTGTGGTCATACGTTGAAGTGAACACAAGTGGGGTCGTGCTGTGAATGCCTTACAACAAAAGCTCACTCACCCGCTTCACGATCTTCTCCTTCAGGAATGGCCTCAGTATGGCGAAAATACCTTTGAATATCCTTGGCTCATTAATAACATTGACAGCTTTGATTCTGACGGGAAACCCATCCTATGGAGCAAGAAAGAGCAGCAGATAAGACAACTGACAGATCGCAAGACCGACAACCAACCCTTCCTGACCCCCAACCTTCTCCCGACCCTTCCTGACCCCTTACCCCAACCTCCTCACGACCCTTCCTGACCCCTCACCTCACCTGACCCTTCTTCACGCCCAACCTCCTCCCAACCCCTTCCTGAACCCTCACCTCCTCCCAACCCTTCCTCACCCCCAACCCCCTTCCAACCCTTCCTGACCCGTCACCTCCACCTGACTCTTCCTCACCCCCAACCTCCTTCCGCCCAACCTCCTCCTGACCCTTCCTGACCCCTCACCCCCAACCTACTCCCAGTCCTTCCTGATCCCTCACGACCCTTCCTCACCCCAACCTTCCAATCCTTTCTGACCCCTCACCTCCTCCCGACCCTTCCTGACCCCAACCTCCTCTCAACCCTTCCTGACCCCCAACCTCCTCCCAACCCCTCACCCCCAACCTCCTCCCGACCCTTTCTGACCCCAACCTCCTACCATATACAAACACCTGCACAGACAGCTTCTGCCTTCTCTTACCTGGAGAATTCCCGTCACTCTTTTGGCTACGAAGGGTCCCATGTGTGAAGCCTGAGATAGACCGACCCCCTCATAATCGGCCAGGATGACGATTCCGTTCACCTGCGTGTCCTCCGACTCGATCAGCTTCTCCAGAGTCAGGTAGAGGGCTCGCACGTTCTCTGAAAAGCCATAATTCTGGGGGTTCCATTGGCCTGGCCAAGAAAGAGACAATCAACAGCTGGAAAGCCATCATGGCTAGCAGTCTCGCTAAAGCACCCCTGAAGTGACAGGGATATGGAGGCGGCCATATTTATTTCCTGTTAAACAATACCAGTTGCCTGGCAGCCCTGCTGATCTCTTTGGCTCCAGTAGTGTCTGAATCACACCTGAAACAAGCATGCAGCTAATCCAGTCACACTTCACTCACCTAATCTTCTCCATGCTTGTTCAGCATGCAGATCAGGTGCTCTGCCCCTAATATTCCTCTGCCACTAATACCTTTAGCCATAGCCCCAGAACAAGCATGCAGAGCAGGTGCTCTGACTGAAGTGTGACTGGATTAGCTGCATGCTTGTTTTAGCTGTGTGAATCAGACACCACTGCAGCCAGAGAGATCAGCAGGGCTGCCAGGCAACTGGTATTTTTTAATGGGTAATAAATATGGCAGCCTCCATTTACCTCTTACTTTAGGGGTCCATGAACAAGGATGGTGGTTACAGATTTTCACACTGATCTGAAGGACCACCAGGTCCACCCCGACAATAGTAAGCAGAAGACAGTCAGTACTGTTCATACCTGGCCGAACACAGACAATGCGTCTCCCTTCCCGGTCTGTATGAGGCAGAACAGATATAAAACCAGAGTCCAGCACCGGCCTCACTGCAGAAGGTCTCAGGTCTGTGAAGACCTCTGGCCACCCTTTTCGGCAGCTGTAGTAGTTGACCAGGAGTTGCAGGGCCCGGTCATAGTCAAACTTGCGAGCCCTGAGAAAGCGGAGGAGGAAAGAGTCATCAACTCGTGTCCTGAGGTTTGGGTAGTCCTTCCAGATCATGTCCCGGAGGGCCTGGACGTCTCTTAGTCTCCATTCTGGCTTCTCCTGCAGCTCCTCCCGTGCTTTCTGGACAAGTTCAGGGGTCAAAGTGCACACGTAGCTCTCCTGGAGTGTGGAATCAGCTTCCAAAGAGGAGGATATAGACGTGCTTCCTACTGAGGTCTCATTGTCTTGTGCCATTGAATAGGAGACCACTGTAGAAGACAATAGGTTTTGTTAATTAGTTGAAGAACAGAAGAATACATCCCACCACTAAATAATGACTTTTCCCAATAACAACCACACCAGTCCTTATCTATCACAGTTCCTCAAAGCCCCCCTGCAGCTAAAATGTTTATTAACCCAAAATCTCTCCTTCCCTCTTCCTCATTACATGTAGCAGAACAGAGATGCCTCCAAGACCAGGGATGTGGAATCGGAGTTGGAGTCAAGGAGACGGATGATTTTCATACAAAATCCACAGCCCTGGTAAGTATTTTACTAAGGAGTCGGAGTCGAGGAGTCTGAGCCATTTTGGGTACCTGGAGTCAGTTGGAGTTAGTGGTTTCATAAACTTAGTGTGAGAAAACGCGGAAAAGCCGCCACGGGTGCTCAGAGCAAGGCGGCTGATTCCGCGTCCAACACGGCAGGTTGAGCGCATGGGCCTGCATCTGCTTGCATGATTGAACGCGGAGGAACCGCCGCATGTCCTGAGAACAAGGCGGCGGATTCCGCGTCCGACGCGGCGGTTTGCACGCATGGGCCTACATCTGGCAGTATGACTGAACGCGGAGGAACCGCCGCATGCTCTGATAGCGGTGCGGCTGGTTCCGCGCTCAGCACAGTGGATGGTTTGCAGCATAGGTCTGGTGTGGCTGGGACTGATAGTCCACACAGGTTCAGAAGGACGCGCGCGCGCTGAGAGGCAGAGCTTTTATGACAGCCAGAAGGGAGTCAGCTGACCAAGCCGGTCAGCTGACAATTCCACCACTTCCCATTGGTCCAGCACTTAGGGGGAGGCGCTGGAGAGCGCCTTGCTATATATACTGGGTGCTGGTCATCCTCTGGTTGTCTGCTGTTGCGATCACTACGTGGAAGCACTCAGACCTTTTTGTCAGATTCTGTGTTATTCTTTAGACCAGTTCCTGGGTGTTGATGACCAAGGACCTCACACCTCAGATTAGGAATTCTGTATATCATTTGTGTTATTCTTCAGACTAGTTCCAGGGTGTTGATGACTATGGAGCTCACACCCAAGACTAGGAATTAGCTTTACCATCCTGTTATATCTTCAGACTAGTTCCAGGGTGTTGATGATCAAGGAGCTCACACCTTTAGACTAGACAATTGTTGATTTGTTATGACCTTCTGCTTTTCCTGACCTCTCTTCTGATCTCTGATTTGGTACTTCACTATATCTGATACTCCGTTGCCAAACCTTGCTTGCCTTAGGATTCCGTATCAGTCTCTTTCCTCTGTATCTGATCTGTCTGTCTGTTGCCAACCTGGCTTGTCCGACCTCGAGAACTATCTCCTCTGTTTAGAGATATTTCACAGATCTGTCAGTGACACTTCACCATTGGTGTCACTCACACTCTGGTCCTTCCCACTCTCAGCCTGACTCCTCCCCTTGGGGAGCCTCAGGCCTTGGAAGGAACCTGTTCTTTGGGCAGTATCTCTTACTGCCTTGCACCCTCTATACGGAGGCTCTCCTCAAAGTATTACTGTTGCACCAAACACTCATATTACTCAGGTGTCCAGAGGTTAGAGATATATCTGATTATCGGTGATACTGCAGATCATCAATAGTCGGGTATATATATATCTGTATTCTCGGTGATACTGCAGATCACCGGTAATCAGATCCTCTCTGTGTTACACCGATCGTTACCCTTAGGGGTCGAGTCAGGTGATTTTTGTACAGACTCACAGCCCTGTCCAAGACAAGTAGGGTCTTGTATGCTGCCCCCAAGAGCCTGCCATACACAGTCCACCCAACCTCCACAGACCCTTCCTATAGTGGAGATTTTTTGGAGAACTGACCACACCCACCTCCTGTGTTCTGCTTGGGTAGATTGGTCAGAAGTGGCTCAGCCACGCCACTCCAGCAAAAAAGACAGGTTATGCGTTTAGAAATTAGCTTGCCATGGATCAGTGGCCATTCCCTTAAAGTGTACCCAAACGAAAAGCAAAGCCGCACGATTTTGCGCATTTAGTGTGTGTGTCACCCGCCACCTGCTGGCAGTATATGGGAATCGCACACTATGTGATTTTTTTTTAATAAAAAAAATACATTTAAGGTACATTTAATATTTAATACTCTGCTAATTGTTATATATACCTTGATAAACAGGTACAAATGAACACTCATACTATAATATACATATATGTATTTTTATTTATGTATTGTATTTATAAAGTGCCAACATATTACGCAGCGCTGTAGATTAGTTAAGGTTACAGACAATATTTAGGGTTGACATACAGCAATACGACAATAGAGGAATACAAGAAAAATCAGATCACGCAACACAGTATGAGTACAAGGTAATGCTTAGTCAGTCACTGGATGGGAGCATGGAGATTAGGCAAGTTGAGTTAACTCAGATCCATAGGATGGGTGCACAGTAATGGGAGGTGCATGAACAGGTAGGACACAAAAGGAGGAGGACCCTGCCCGAAGGCTTACAATCTAGACGGAGAGGTAGGGACATGAAAGGTAGGGGCCAGCGTTCAGCTCCGGGTTTAGAGCACTAGTGAGGGGTGGTAGGCCAGAGTTAAAATGTGAGTTTTGAGGGCCTTCTTGAAAAATATAGGCACATTAATGTATATAGACACACGTGAACAGGAGGTCTATAACAACTTAACCAGTTTTTGGGATGTGTGTGGAAATTGTAGTGCCCAAAAGGAAACCTACACAGACATGTGGAGAACATAAAAACCTTATGCAGATAGTGCTCGGGCTGGGATTGGAACTGGGGACCCAGCGCTGCAAGGCGAGAGCACTAACCACTATACCACCGTGCTGGGTTATACAGGACCAAGGCAATTCTGCTGGATGGCCTAGTGCACACCAGAGCGGTTCGGCTGCAGTTTGCGATCCGCTTGCGGGAGCGGATCTGCTAGGGTAATGTATTTCAATGGGCTGGTGCACACCAGAGCGGGAGGCGTTTTGCAGAAACACATACTCCCGGGCTGCTGCAGATTTTGGATTGCGGATGCGTTTCTGCCTCAATGTTAAGTATAGGAAAAACGCAAACCGCTTTGAAAAACGGCACTTCAGAGTGGTTTGCCAGGCGTTTTTTGTTACAGTAGCTGTTCAGCAACAGCTTTACTGTAACAATACATGAAATCTACTACACCAAAACCGCTACACAAAATCGCAAAACGCTAGCTGAAACGCTGCAGAAAAATAAGAAAAAGCGTTTCAAAATCTGCTAGCATTTTGCGGATCTGCTAGCGGTTTTTGGTGTGCACTAGGCCGATCTGTGCTGCGTGGGCTCTCCAGCCCACAGCACAGATCCTGTTACAGCCCGGGCGAGCAGACTCCCCCCCCCCCCCCTTTTTTCCCCACTAGGGGGATGTCCTGCTGGGGGGGGGGGGGGTCTGATCGCCGCCGGCTACTTGTGGTTAGCAGGGGGGGCTCATCAAAGCCCCCCTCCGCATCGATTTCCGCCCTCCCCCTCTTCACATACCTCCCCTCCTTCCCCTCAGCGGCGCAGGACGGGTATCCGTCCTGCGCCGCCTCTGATAGGCTTCAGCTATCAAATGCCGACGATCCCCGGCCAATCAGAGGCCGGGGATCGCCCATCTCCTTTACGGCGCTGCTGTGCAGCAGCGCCGTATGATGTAAACGTGTTTAAATTTCGCCTGCGAGCCGTGATCGGAAGCTCGCAGGCAGTTCACGGAGACACCCTCCGTGAACTGACATGGAAAGGCCGCTCATTTCCATGTAAAACCACTAACGACCAGCCGCCGCCTATCAGCGTTAGGCGGTCGTTAAGTGGTTGGCCCTTGACTACGATACATACGATATAGACATAGGACTATGGTAGGGATTAGATTGTGAGCACCTCTGAGGACAGTCAGTGACATGACTATGTACTGTGTAATGTGCTGCGGAAGATATTGATATATTAATATATAATAATAATAATAATAATAATAATATGGTAGGACATTAGACTAGGACTATGGTAGAGATTAGATTGTGAGCTCCTCTGAGGACAGTCACTGACATGACTATGTACTCTATACAGCGCTGCAGAAGATATCTGCACTATATAAATATTAAATAATAATAAATACCAGAAAGGTTGTCTCCATAAGCATGGTTTCCAGTTGTCGGGATATTGGAAGTCATGTGAAACGTTTAATGCCCTGTGTCACTGTATGTTAGCTGGACGAGGGTATAAAGGTGAAAGTTCCCCATTGTACATAATCTGCCTGTCAGCTGATTGGTGGAGGCTGGACTGTGTCCAGTGGATCCCCACCCTTTATGGACATAATTAAAGAGGAACTAGTGAAAATAACAGAATGGATACAATTACTTATTGTATACAATATTAATTTATAGATTTAGTCATTGTTTGCCCATTGTAAAATCTTTCCTCTCCCTGATTTACATTCTGTAATTTATCACTGGTAGTGACATCTCTAGTCCTGCCAGGTTATCTGTACGGAATGTTTGTTACTGAGCGTTCTATGCACAGAGGGAGATATTGGTTGCTTGGCAGTTGAAAAAAAAAAAAAACTGTTATTTCCCACAATGCAACAAGGTTCACAGACTGCAAACTGTCAGGACCATGACATCACACTGTCACACACCACAGCCTGCACAGGGCACCGACACAGAGAGCCACAGCCTGCACAGGGCAACCATGCTGAGAGCCACAGCCTGCACAGGGCATGACACAGAGAGCCACAGCCTGCACAGGGCACGACACAGAGCTACAGCCTGCACAGGGCACGACACAGAGCCACAGCCTGCACAGGGCACGACACAGAGAGCCACAGCCTGCACAGGGCAGATGCTGGGCACCAACACAGAGAGTCACAGCCTACACAGGGCACCGACACAGAGAGCCACAGCCTGCACAGGGCACCGACACAGAGAGCCACAGCCTGCACAGGGCGGATAAAGGGCACTGACAGAGAGCCACAGCCTGCACAGGGCAGATATCGGGAACCAACACAGAGAGCTGCAGCCTGCACAACGCAGATACTGGGTACCAACCCAGAGAGCCACAGCCTGCACAGGGCAGATACCGACACCTGCACAGTGCAGCACGTGCAGTCTGTGTAGCGCACACCTGTACAGTGCAGCACGTGCAGTCTGTGTAGCGCACACCTGTACAGTGCAGCACGGGCAGTCTGTGTAGCGCACACCTGCACAGTGCAGCAGTTGCAGTCTGTAGCGCACATCTGCACAGTGCAGCAGTTGCAGTCTGTGTAGCGCACACCTGCACAGTGCAGCAGTTGCAGTCTGTGTAGCGCACACCTGCACAGTGCAGCAGTTGCAGTCTGTTACGTCTTCACGTGATTTCCCAGGAGACGAGGCCACTGTCTTGCGATGCTGTAAATCTGGTTTATTTGTAGAGTGAGAACAATAGGAGTGGCTCACCACACCCAGCACAGCACAGAGATGATGATGATGAAAGTATGATTTCTACAGGGTTATTTCTAACCGGTTTCCAGACACTTCCTGCAAAGACCAAAGCCTCATCTCAGCCGGCCTGCACTCCGTTAAACTCGCACTGTTCAATAAACCTCTCAGTACAGCGAGCCTCACACTGTTCACTGAACCCCTCAGTACAGCACGCCTCACACCGTTCACTGAACCCCTCAATACAGTGAGCCTCACACTGAACCCCTCAGTACAGCACGCCTCACACTGTTCACCTTAGTACAGCACGCCTCACACTGTTCACTGATCACCTCAGTACAGCACGCCTCACACTGTTCACTGATCACCTCAGTACAGCACGCCTCACACTGTTCACCTCACTACAGCACACCTCACAATGTTCACTGAACCCCTCACTACAGTGAGCCTTACACTGTTTACTGAACACCTCAGTACAGTACGCCTCACACGGTTCACCGAACCCTTCAGTATGGCACGCCTCACGGTGTTCACTGATCCCCTCAGTACAGCGAGCCTCACACTGTTTACAGATTACCTCAGTACAGCACGCCTCACACTGTACACCTCAGTACAGCACGCCTCACACTGTTCACTGATCACCTCAGTACAGCAGCACGCCTCACACCGTTCATCTCAGTAAAGCAAGTACAGTAAGACACACACCACACACAAACCCTTGTTAATCCTCATGATTTTCTTGTCAAAGTTGAGGTACGCATGGATTCCACTCAGTATCAGCAGATTCTGGAGACAAATTCCAGGAATCCGTGGCAAAGCTGGAGCTGCACTGGGACAGGATCTTTCAACAAGACGACAACTCTACACACTGCTCAAAATCCACTAAGGCATTCATGCAGAGGAACATGTACAATGTTCTGGAATGGCCATCTCAGTCCCCAGACCTGAATGTAATTGAAAATCTGTGGTGTGAGTTAAAGAGAGCTGTCCATGCTCGAAAGCCATCAACCTGAATGAACTAGAGATGTTTTGTAAAGAAGAATGGTCCAAAATACCTTCAACCAGAATCCAGACTCTCATTGGAACCTACAGGAAGCGTTTAGAGGCTGTAATTTCTGCAAAGGGAGGATCTACTAAATATTGATTTCATTTCTTTTTTGTGGTGCCAAATTTATGCACCTGCCTAATTTTGTTTAAACAATTATTGCACACTTTCTGTAACTCCAATAAATGCCATTTCACTTCTCAAACATCACTGTGTGTGTCTCCTATATGATATATTTCACTGACATTGGTTATTGAAACAACCAACGATTTATACAAGAAAATCATGATGATTAACAAGGTTAATTTCGCGCGCGCGTGTGCACGTGTACACACATATACATACACACACAAATTCATACATACACACTTACCCCTCCTCCATAGGGGGAGCAGCCATATATATATATATATACATACATATACATACATACATACATACATACATACATACATACATACATACATACATACATACATACATACACACACACACACACACACACACACACACACACACACACACACACACACACACACACACACACACACACGGGCTGTGGAGTCGGTACAAAAATCCACCGACTCCGACTCCTAATTTGCATATTACAATTTTGTTGATTAACAGTATGTAACGTGAAATTCGTCTCTTAACTGCCAACGCTTAGGAATTTTACAAGACAACTGAAGTGAGAAGGATATGTAGACTACTATATTTATTCCCTTTAGACTAAAACTAGTCCTTGGTAAGAGTACTTGTAAAAGGTACAGACCGGAACAAAGAACATCTATAAGGCCCTAGGCAATGTAACTGTGGGTACATGTAAGAATGATGTGCAGGTACTCTGCAGGGAAATGAGGAGATTCTTCCTCTATTACACATTCTTCATGCACAATCTGAACATGGTTTATGGGTGACAGACAACACCTCTCTGTTCAATGTGCACAACATTCTCAGTGGATTCACTGCAGCTCTGTGGGGAGTGCATATGTAGAGTATAGTACTACTGTGTACCAAATTAACCTGAGACAGATGAAATTAAAGTTTTATACATACCTGGGGCTTCCTCCAGCCCCCTTCAGGCTAATCAGTCCCTCGCTGTCCTCCTTCGCCACCTGGATTTTCTGCTATGAGTCCAGGTACTTGAGCCAGTCTGGTGTAGTGCACATGCACACACTCCGCCGCCGGGGGCGTACTACACCTGCGCAGCACTATTGCGCAGGTGCAGAATGCTCCTGGCTGTGGAAGCGGCATGTAGCCAGACTGCTCTGACTGGCTGAATTACCGGGACTCAGCAGAAGTTCCAGGTGGTGGAGGACAGCGAGGGACTGGTTAGCCTGAAGGGGGTTGGAAGAAGCCCCAGGTATGTATAACACTCTTCTTTTCATCCGTCTCAGGTACCCTTTAATTTATAGTCACCAAACCAAATGTTAACAACATATCAAATTATTTGATTTCATAAGCAAAGAGAGTGCATACATTTGCATAAACCAGCATCAATGCAGAATTATTTCTATCTCATTGACCATCTATATTAGTGACACGGCTACACATCAGGCTTTATTCTTACAGCATATTATTATTATTATTATTTAGTATTTATATAGCACCGACATATTACGCAGCGCTGTACAGTGTATATATATATATCTTGTCACTAACTGTCCCTCAAAGGAGCTCACAATCTAATCCCTACCATTGCCATATGTCTATATTATGTAGTGTAAGTACTGTAGTCTAGGGCCAATTTTTTAGGGGGAGCCAATTAACTTATCCGTATGTTTTTGGAATGTGGGAGGAAACCGGAGTGCCCGGAGGAAACCCACGCAGACACGGAGAGAACATACAAACTCTTTGCAGATAGTGCCCTGGCTGGGATTCGAACCAGGGACCCAGCGCTGCAAGGCGAGAGAGCTAACCACTACGCCACCGTGCTGCCCCTAGACGTTATTTAGTATATATAGACGTTATTTAGTATATATAAGAGATTCCTGTGTACACATCATATATACTGTACAGTCACAATCAGATATGTATATCTGACTTTAAAAATACGGGGACTGCTTTATTAAGGCAGCACAAGTAACTAATTTTGATTGGTTTATTTCATTTTTGTGAACTGAGCACAGCTATTACTGTATATATACTGTATATATACATTATTTTTAATGACTATTATCTGAGAAATAGAACATTTTATCATATTTTCTATTTTAATTACAGTTACAAACTCAGGAGTCGGTGCATTTTTTCCCGACTCCGACTCCAGGCACCCAAAATTGCTCCGACTCCGCGACTCCGACTCCACAGCCCTGACACACACACACACACACACACACACACACACACACACACACACACACACACACACACACACACACACACACACACACACACACACACACACACACACGTCACCCCTCCTGTATAGGCGGAGCAGCTACACACACACACACATACACAAAAGTTTGGGCAACCTTGTTAATTGTCATGATTTTCCTGTATAAATCGTTGGTTGTTACGATAAAAAAATGTCAGTTAAATATATCATATAAGAGACACACACAGTGATATTTGAGAAGTGAAATTAAGTTTATTGGATTTACAGAAAGTGTGCAATAATTTAAGTAAAATTAGGCAGATGCATACATTTGGGCACTGTTATTTTATTGATTCCAAAACCTTTAGAACTAATTATTGGAACTAAAATTGGCTTGGTAAGCTCAGTGACCACTGACCTACATACACAGGTGAATCCAATTATGAGAAAGAGTATTTAAAGAAAACCTGAACTGAAAATTAAGTCAAAATAAGCATACACAAGTCATACTTACCTTCCATGTAGTCTACTCCTCAGCGTCTTTCTCCTGTCCCGCGTCCTGTTTGTTCACTGTGATCAAGGGAATTTTCCGTCCTCCATTTTGAAAATGGCCAGTACCCCATAACAGCTTCCTGGTCAGCACACAGTTAAACTGTAACATCGCCCACTTGAGCCATAGGGAAACATAGACATTACCTGGTACATCAGTTTTCCTCTCAGCTATAACTGACAGCAACTGATATTTTATTGATAGCAACTGATATGTTTCAGATCTGACAAAATATTGTCAGAACTGGAAGGAATTATTATCAGAAGAAAATGGTGAGCTTCTGAGAGGACCTGATGGCAAGGTAACTATGTAATGTTCATTTGAAGTTACCTCGTGTGTTTATTTTAAATATTTTTACTCAGTACAGGTTCTCTTTAAGGGGGTCAATTGTAAGTTTCCCTAATCTTTTAATTTCCTCTGAAGAGTAGCAACATCGGGGTCTCAAAAGAACTCTCAAATGACCTGAAGACAAAGATTGTTCACCATTATGGTTTAGGGGAAGGATACAGAAAGCTGTCACAGAGATTTCAGCATCCTACTGTATGAAAACCACAATTAGGAACATATTGAGGAAATGGAAGACCACAGGCTCAGTTCGAGTTAAGGCTCGAAGTGGCAGACCAAGAAAAATCTCATATAAACAGAAGCGACAAATGGTGAGAACAGTCAGCGTCAATCCACAGACCAGCACCAAAGACCTTCAACATCATCTTGCTGCAGATCGGGTCACTGTGCATTGTTTAACCATTCGGCTCACTTAATGGCCCATACTCACGAGGGACTTTTGTCGCCTCAACACGCGGCGCGCGCGTGTTGCGGCGACAGGTCGCCCGTGAGTATGGGCCGTCGCACGCGCGCGCACCCCGAACTGTCGCCCGCCGCTCTTGTCGCCATGCGATTGAAAGTTTCAATCGCATGGCAACAGTCGCCGCCGCACCTCCGCCGCAACTGTCGCTAGTCCGCGTGAGTACGCGGACTAGTGACAGCAACCTCCATAGAGGTAAATAGAGCTTCCGGCGGGGGGAGAAGGAACGTCGGCGACAGCTTCCGTCTCGCCGCTGGTCCCTCTTCCGCGTGTGTACGCGGAGGGACCTGGAGAGAAGCTGTCGCCGGCCTGTCGCTAGCACGCTCACGTGTGCTGGCGACAGGCCACTTCTGCAGCCCGTGAGTACGGGCCATTACACAAGGAGATGCTGTATGGGAGAGTGATGCAGAGGAAGCCTTTTCTCCACCCAGAGCACAAACAGAGCGGCTTGATGTATGCTAACGCACATTTGGACAAGCTAGCTTCATTTTGGAACTAGGTGCTGTGGACTGATGAAACTAAAATGTAGTTATTTGGGTATAACAAAGGGTGTTGTGCATGGATGAAAAATAACACAGCATTCCAAGAAAAACACCTGCTACCTACAATTAAAGATGGTGGTGGTTCCATCATGCTGTGGGGCTGTGTAGCCAGTGCAGGGACTGGGAATCTTGTCAAAGTTGAGGGATGCATGGATTCCACTCAGTATCAGCAGATTCTGGAGATCAATGTCCAGGAATCCGTGACGAAGCTGAAGCTGCGTTGGGGCTAGATCTTTCAACAAGACAACAACCCTAATTACTGCTCAAAATCGACTAAGGTATTCATGCAGAGGAACAAGTACAACGTTCTGGAATGGCCATCTCAGTCCCCAGACCTGAATGTAATTGAAAATCTGTGGTGTGAGTTAAAGGGAACCTTAACTGTGGGGGAAAAAAAATTCACTTACCTGGGGGCTTTCCCAAGCCTCCTGCAGCCGTCCTGTGCCTGCGCCGGTCCTTCGGTGCCCTCCGGTCTCCCTCCGCGGCTAAGTTTCGCTTTCGGCCGACTGCCAGTCGTCCTCGGGCAAAGCGTCCTCTTCTTCCGCATTCCCTGTCGTAAAGACCCGTAAAGCACGTCCGCATGACGCAAGACGCGGGAAAACTCCCAGGTAAGTGAATTTTTTTCCCCACCACAGTTAAGGTTCCCTTTAAAGAGAGCTGTCCATGCTCGAAAGCCATCAACCTGAATGAACTAGAGAGGTTTTGTAAAGAAGAATGGTCCAAAATACCTTCGACCAGAATCCAGACTCTCATTGGAACCTACAGGAAGCATTTAGAGGCTGCAATTTCTGCAAAGGGAGGATCTACTAAATATTGATTTCATTTCTTTTTTGTGGTGCCAAATTTATGCACCTGCCTAATTTTGTTTAAACCATTATTTCACACTTTCTGTAAATCCAATAAAATTCATTTCACTTCTCAAACATTACTGTGTGTGTCTCCTATATGATATATTTATCTGACTTTTTTATCGTAACAACCAACAATTTATACAGGAAAATCATTCAAGGTTGCCCAAACATTCGCATCCCACTGTATGTACGTAAATGTCACTCCTCCTCTATATGGGGAGCAGCCACACACACATATATATGTACATACATGTCACCCCTCCTCTATAGGGGGAGCAGCCACACACACATATGAACATACATGTATATACACACACATATATATATATATATATATATATACATACACACACACGTCACAACGCTATAGGGGAGCAGCCACATACACATATATGAACATACATGTCACCCCTCTATAGGGGAGCAGCCACACACATATGTACATACAAGTCACCCCTCCTCTATAGGGGGAGCAGACACACACACACGTACATACATGTCACCCCTCCTCTATAGGGGAGCAGCCACACACATATATGTACATACATGTCACACCTCTATAGGGGAGCAGCCACACACACATATATGTGCATACATGAAACCCCTCCTCTATAGGGGAGCAGCCACACACACACACACATACATACATGTACATACATGTCACACATAGGGTGCCGCCATACACACATATATGTACATACATGTCACACCTCCTCTATAGGGGAGCAGACACACACACACACACACACACACACACACACATGTCACACCTCCTCTATAGGGGAGCAGCCACACACACACATACATGTCACACCTCCTCTATAGGGGAGCAGCCACACACACACATATGTACATACATGTCTCACCTCCTCTATAGGGGAGCAGCCACACACACATATATGTACATACATGTCACCCCTCCTCTATAGGGGGGAGCAGCCACACACACATATATGTACATACATGTCACCCCTCCTCTATAGGGGGGAGCAGCCACACACACATATATGTACATACATGTCACAACTCTATAGGGGAGCAGCCACACACACACACACAAATATATATATGTACATACATGTCACACCTCCTCTATAGGGGAACAAGCACAGATATGTATTATCCCCCCCTTCCCTCCTCAATGGTATCACCTGCACAGCGGTGGCGACGCTCTGGATGGTACCATTACCTGCAGGGCGGGGGGGGGCGGAGCGCAGTGCTGCAGCATCAGGCGGGTCACCCCTCCAGCGGTTCGCAGACTGTCCTCGCTCCTCACCTGCGCCCTCCTCCGACTGGCTACTCCGGGTCACGTGAGTGCGCGTCACCGAGCGGCCACCTGGAGAGCGAGCACAGGATGCCGAAGATATCAGCGGGGACGCGCAGCCAGTGTACGTCACTACGTGTGCGCGCTCAGCTTCAGCACACTGCACGTGCCTCTTATCGCCACCAGAGGGACCGCCAATCACGCGATTCATCACTGATCCCGAACGTTGCCAAGGCAGCAGATGACGACTCGCCGTGCCGGGGGCGGGGCTCCGCTCACACAGGAAGAGTGTTGTCAGTAGCAACAATGGTAATAATCAGCTTCAACCATTATTAATTATTATTACTATTATTATTTTATTCAGTTTTCTTTTATGTTAGTGCCATTTTCTGTCTGACAAAATGTTATTGCTGTAACTGTGATATTTTTCCTCCAATGTAATGGCCTCCGCCCCCCCCCCCCCCCCCCCCTGCACTATTCCTCCGCCCACAGCTGCACTCGCTCTCTGCCCATAGCTGCACCAGAGACGGTACACCGGTTCTAGACAGGCACATATGAGGGGGCAGTCAAAAATGGGAAGGGGGCATCATGAACGCATACCTCTCTACTTTTTGAGATGAAAAAAAAGGGGACACTTAAGCCACGCCCCTGCCACAACCCTGGCCACGCCCTCACCACGCCTCTCGTCACGCATACCATAAAGATTTCATAAGAAAAATATGTTGTTTTATAATTCAAACCACACTGGTCCTTTCTATCCTGGTTCATTTTACTTCATAGTAACCTTTTTGAAATTAGTATTATATCAATTTAAAGGATGGGAATAAAGTTTAGAGTCAATCAAACACATTTTTAGTATAGAAAGAGGGACAAATGAGGGTGAAAGAGGGACTACCCCTCCAAAAAAGGGACAGTTGGGAGCTATGGTATATGTAGTCAGGTGTATATGTCCCCAATATATGTAGCCAGAGGTATATGTCCCCAGTATATGTAGCCAGGGGTATATGTGCCCAGTATATGTAGCCAGGGGTATATGTCCCCAGTATATGTAGCCAGGGGTATATGTCCCCAGTATATGTAGCCAGAGGTATATGTCCCCAGTTTATGTAGCCAGGGGTATATGTCCCCAGTATATGTAGCCAGGGGTATATGTCCCCAGTATATGTAGCCAGGGGTATATGTCCCCAGTATATGTAGCCAGGGGTATATGTGCCCAGTATATGTAGCCAGGGGTATATGTCCCCAGTATATGTAGCCAGGGGTATATGTCCCCAGTATATGTAGCCAGAGGTATATGTCCCCAGTATATGTAGCCAGGGGTATATGTCCCCAGTATATGTAGCCAGAGGTATATGTCCCCAGTTTATGTAGCCAGGGGTATATGTCCCCAGTATATGTAGCCAGGGGTATTGGGCAGAAGAGGAAAGAAAAGATCGAGGCACCAGCCGCAAAACAGTGCACTAATGCGGCGGGGAGCAGAGCGGACATCACTCCTTCTTCCCTCCCTCTCCATCATGGCCCCCCTCGTGAGTCCCCATCATGAAATAGAAAGATCGTGCGCAGCGGCCAGCAGGTGTTTAGTTTACATACCGTTCCAGCGGCCAGCTTCCTACTTCCTGTTTCGCGGAAACAGGAAGTAGGAAGCCAGCCGCTGGAACGGTATGTAAACTAAACACCCGGTGGCCGCTGCGCACGATCTCTCCATTTCATGATGGGGACTCACGAGGGGGGCCATGATGGAGAGGAAGGGAGGGAGGAAGGAGTGATGTCCGCTCTGCTCTCCGCTGCATTAGTACACTGTTTTCCGGCTGGTGCCTCGATCTTTTCTTTCTCTCCTCACGCCTCACCTCTGCCTGCCGGGACACAAGGGGGGGGGTATCCCGGGACAGCGGGACCCCTCCCCCAACCCGTGACCGTCCCGACGAATCCGGGACGGTTGGGGACCCTGTGAACGGCGGCGAAAAAATGGGCGTGGTCATGATGGCATGTGGGCGGGGCTAACTGTAATGTAGTTATACCAGCTAATGAAGTTACATTAAAAAAATATGAAGTAAATGCACATAATAACAGAAAGCTTTTTCCCCAGTAAATGCACGTAATGACAGACAGCGTTTTCCCAGTAAATGCATGTAATGAGAGACAGCGTTTCACCAGTAAATGCATGTAATGACAGACAGCCTTTCACCTGTAAATGCATGTAATGACAGACAGCCTTTCACCTGTAAATGCACGTGACGAGAGACAGTGTTTCCCCAGTAAATGCACGTAATGAGAGACAGCGTTTCCCCAGTAAATGCACGTAATGAGAGACAGTGTTTCCCCAGTAAATGCACATAAGAGACAGCGTTTCCCCAGTAAATGCACATAAGAGACAACATTTCACCACTAAATGCACATAAGAGACAGCGTTTCACCACTAAATGCATGTAATGACAGACAGCCTTTCACCAGTAAATCCATGTGTAACACCCGCAGTAATGGCGGCTGCGGACACTCAAGGTATTTCCGCAGCCGCCTTGCCTTCATGTTCAGGGACCTCGCCCGTGGGACCTTTATGCAGGGAGGAGGCGCGTCAGCTGTCCGGCCGGTCGGCTGACGTCAGAGGAGACTCACGGCGCTCCGGATTGGTTGATTGTTGTGGGCGTGGCGGTGGGGTCTCCTCTGCTTCATAAGCCTTCTCTGTTCACTCGCAACTTGTCTGCTGTTGTGAATACTTATGTGCTAGCGCTCAGACATTAGATAGTATCCGGTGTGCTTTGATCTGAGAGGAAACCAGGGATTTCACACAAGACTAGGATTGTATACTGTTAATGATATTCTGTGTATGACTCTTGCTACCCTCTGACTCTGCTCTTGCTTATCGTTCCTGTACATCTGCCCATCTGACTCTGTTGCTGAATCCTGCCTGATATCTTACTATTCTCTTGCCTGTCGATTCTGTACTGTGCTTGCTCGTTCATTACTGATCATAGCCTGTCTGACCTCTCTACTCACCAGTGAGCCCTTGTCAGAGAATCTTACTATTCTCTTGCCTGTCGATTCTGTACTGTGCTTGCTCGTTCATTACTGATCATAGCCTGTCTGACCTCTCTACTCACCAGTGAGCCCTTGTCACTGGTGAGGTGCTCTACTGATAGTACCCACCAGCTCCTCTGGTGAGGTGAAGCCAAACTATCAGTTATTGTGTCCTGATAGTACCCACCAGCTCCTCTGGTGAGGTTTAGTCAAACTATCAGTTGCTGTGTTCTAATAGTACCCACCAGCTCCTCTGGTGAGGTTAAGCCAAACTAATCAGTTACTGTGTCCTAATAGTACCCACCAGCTCCTCTGGTGAGGTTAAGCCAAACTAATCAGTTACTGTGTTCTAATAGTACCCCCCAGCTCCTCTGGTGAGGTTAAGTCTAACTACTAAGTTACACTGTTCTATAAGGACCCACCAGCTTCTCTGGTGAGGTTTAGCTACTATTCTGTTACTGTTGCACCAAGCACTACATACCTCGTTGCTTACCTGCTATACTTGTATTGTTGGTGATACTGCAGATCACCACATAATCAGGTATAACGTCTGTATTATTGGTGATTCTGCAGATCACACATAATCAGACATCTGTGTTGCTACACCAATCGTTACACCCTGACAGTGTGGTCACCAGCTCTGCTGTCTCATCTCCTGTATGTGCTGCACAGTGGTCACCAGCTCTGCTGTCTCATCTCCTGGATGTGCTGCACAGCGTGGTCACCAGCTCTGCTGTCTCATCTCCTGAATGTGCTGCACAGCGCGGTCACCGGCTCTGCTGTCTCATCATCTGTGTGTGCTGCACAGTGTGGTCAGCATCTCCGCTGTCGCATCTACTGTATGTGCTGCACAGCGTGGTCACCAGCTCCGCTGTCTCATCTCCTGTATGTGCTGCACAGTGTGGTCACCAGCTCTGCCGTCTCTTCTCCTGTATGGGCTGCACAGCGCGGTCACCAGCTCTGCTGTCTCATCTCCTGTATGTGCAGCTCAACGTGGTCACTAGCTCTGCTGTCTCATCTCCTGTATGTGCTGCACAGCGCAGTCACCAGCTCTGCTGTCTCTTCTTCTGTGTGTGCTGCACAGAGCAGTCGCCAGCTCTGCTGTCTCATCTCCTGTATGTGCTGCACAGCGCGGTCACCAGCTCTACTGTCTCATCTCCTGAATGTGCTGCACAGCCCAGTCACCAGCTCTGCTGTCTCATCTTCTGTATGGGCTGCACAGCGCGGTCACCAGCTCTGCTGTCTCATCTCCTGTATGTGCTGCACAGCGTCTCATCTTCTGTATGTGTTGCACAGCGCGGTCACCAGCTCTGCTGTCTCATCTGTATGGGCTGCACAGCGCGGTCACCAGCTCTGCTGTCTCATCTCCTGTATGTGCTGCACAGCGTCTCATCTTTTGTGTGGGCTGCACAGCGCGGTCACCAGCTCTGCTGTCTCATCTCCTGTGTGTGTTGCACAGCGCGGTCACCAACTCTGCTGTCTCATCTCATGTATGTGCTGCACAAAGAGGTCACCAGCTCTGCTGTCTCATCTCCTGTGTGTGCTGCACAGCGTGGTTACCAGCTCTGCTGTCTCATCTCCTGTATTTGCTGCACAATGCGGTCACCGGCTCTGCTGTCTCATCTCCTGTATGTGCTGCACAGCGCAGTCACCAGCTCTGCTGTCTCATCTTCTGTATGTGCTGCACAGTGTGGTCACCAGCTCTGCTGTCTCATCTCCTGGATGTGCAGCACAGTGCGGTCACCAGCTCTGCTGTCTCATCCCCTGTATGTGCTGCACAGCGTGGTCACCAGCTCTGCTGTCTCATCTCCTGTGTGTGCTGCACAGCGTGGTCACCAGCTCCGCTGTCTCATCTCCTGAATGTGCTGCACAGCGCGGTCACCAGCTCTGCTGTCTCATCATCTGTGTGTGCTGCACAGTGTGGTCAGCATCTCCGCTGTCGCATCTACTGCATGTGCTGCACAGCGTGGTCACCAGCTCCGCTGTCTCATCTCCTGTATGTGCTGCACAGTGTGGTCACCAGCTCTGCCGTCTCTTCTCCTGTATGGGCTGCACAGCGCGGTCACCAGCTCTGCTGTCTCATCTCCTGTATGTGCTGCACAGCGCAGTCACCAGCTCTGCTGTCTCATCTCCTGTATGTGCTGCACAGCGCGGTCACCAGCTCTACTGTCTCATCTCCTGAATGTGCTGCACAAAGCGGTCACCAGCTCTGCTGTTTCACCTCCTGTGTGTGCTGCACAGGGCGGTCATCAGCTCTGCTTTCTCATCTCCTGTATTTGCTGCACAGTGTGGTCACCAGCTCTGCTGTCTCATCTTCTGTATGTGCTGCACAGTGTGGTCAGCATCTCCGCTTTCTCATCTACTGTATGTGCTGCACAGCGCGGTCACCAGCTCTGCTGTCTCATCTCTTGTATGTGCTGCACAGCGTCTCATCTTCTGTATGTGCTGCACAGCGCGGTCACCAGCTCTGCTGTCTCATCTTCTGTATGGGCTGCACAGCGCGGTCACCAGCTCTGCTGTCTCATCTCCTGTGTGTGCTGCACAGCGCGGTCACCAGCTCTGCTGTCTCATCTCATTAATGTGCTGCACAAAGCGGTCACCAGCTCTGCTGTCTCTTCTCCTGTGTGTGCTGCACAGAGCGGTCACCAGCTGTGCTGTCTCATCTCCTGTATGTGCTGCACAGTGCGGTCACCAGCTCTGCTGTCTCATCTCCTGTATGTGCTGCACAGTGTGGTCACCAGCTCTGCTGTCTCATCTCCTGTATGTGCTGCACAGTGCGGTCACCAGCTCTGCTATCTCATCTCCTGTATTTGCTGCACAATGCGGTCACCGGCTCTACTGTCTCATCTCCTGTATGTGCTGCACAGCGCAGTCACCAACTCTTCTGTCTCATCTTCTGTATGTGCTGCACAGTGTGGTCACCAGCTCTGCTGTCTCATCTTCTGTATATGCTGCACACACTGGTCAGCATTTCCGCTTTCTCATCTACTGTATGTGCTGCACAGCGCGGTCACCAGCTCTGCTGTCTCATCTCCTGTATGTGCTGCACAGCGCGGTCACCAGCTCTGCTGTCTCATCTACTGTATGTGCTGCACAGCGCGGTCACCAGCTCTGCTGTCTCATCTCCTGTATGTGCTGCACAGTGGTCACAGCTCTGCTATCTCATCTACTGTATGTGCTGCACAGTGGTCACCAGCTCTGCTGTCAGTGAGGTTCATAACAAGTTGACAGCTGCCTGCTCACTACCCAGTTGTATCATTGCTGTGTGTTTTCTGCCGTGTGGTTTTGGCCTTCTCTTATCAGCTGCTCTACCTTGTGCAATAAGACCTGGGAGCAACCGAAGTCAGGTAGATGTGTCTAGTCTCCTGTTCAAGCGGGGGCATGCCTCACAATGTGAAGACTGTGGAGGTAGATTGGGGCGTGTACGAGCGAAATCGCTGCCAGTAGACTTGGGCGCAGGATACAGCCGATATATGGCTTATCCTGCTGCTGCACAAGTCCCCGCAGCGTTAATTACTATTCCCCCCTCCAGGTCCATGTGGATAGTGGGGAATTATGTAATTCGGCTTCCAGCTATTGCTGGCGGCAGAATTACAGTGTTTTAAAAGTATCTTCAAAATTGTCTTTTGACGGCCCCGAAGCTACTGACTGTGCGACGCTATAGCTGTAATACCTATCACAGTCTATGGTGGCGCCAGCTTCGCCCAAATCTCCTGCGCTCTAATCGACGTGCTCGGATTGGGGCATAGTGGCTGATTGTAAGGTCGAGAGTCCACTGAGCCTCACAAGCCGTAGAATCTGTACATTTTTATGTTCCTCTACAGCAGCGGTGTCCAACTGGCGCACCAGGCTTCCTGCTGTGGCCCACCAGCCCAGTGTTCTCTCCAGGATCAATGAATCAGCCGGGCGGAACTGGAGCGCGCAGGTAAAACAAATAACTGCCCGACTGATGAGACCGTCTGCCCTGTTGTCATGCACGACTCTTCACTGTTTATCAGCTGTCAAGTTAAGCCACGCTCGGCCAATCAGCGCGCCCTTGCCATCACAGGCGTGGCCTAGTGGGAGGAATACTGTTCGTGCCTGTCAGCCAATCCGCGGGTGGATTCTGTGTAGCTCTCGACGAGCGCAGTGACATCAGCTGGCTTGGGGAGCGATTTATGCTTCCTATCGAGACATGCTGAAATCCGATCTGGGCATGTGCACCAGCACTTGAGCTCAGTTTGCCTGATATCCTTCCGCCGGCTTGTCGATAATAACTACTACTAAGCATTCCATAGGAGCAGGTTAGGAGAGGTTGTAGGTTAGTGTTAGGAGTAGAAAAGGGAGGTTAGCGTTAGGAGAACAGATGGGAGGGTTAGTGTTAGGATAGGAGAGGGGGTAGAGTTAGGGTTACGAGTGGAGAAGGGTGAGTAAGTTAGGCAGACCAGTAGCATATCTCGATAAAATTGCATATTTAGACACCTTGTCTATCGATTGACACTACCAGATTAGACCAGGTAGTACATTTCGACAAAGTAGGACAACTCGGCACTACACCGGGAATGCTTCGGAGTGGAGAAGTGCGCTGGAGTTTGTGTGGGGGACTGAAGAGCTTCATTTCCGACATGGGGTTCTGAGCCCAGATATGTGGAGGGTGGCTGTGTTGTGGGGGAAGCGAGCCCAGCACCAGCCAAGCTATCAGCAGGCCAGCCAATCACAGCCTCTGCCTGCTGGCTGTGTGTAAAGAGTCACTCCACACAGGTGTGTATCTTCAGTCACTGGAGTAGGACTGTATTGTCTCTATGTCACTAACCCAGCTCCAGCCATCAGTAGGCCAGCCAATCACAACCTCTGCAGTGTTCTCACCAGGCTCATGAGCACCATGTGAGGGGGGACACTGCCTAATGGTATTTATTGAGGTGGAACGCTGCCTACTGTTATTTGTTGAGGGGGAGATGCTGCGTAATGTTATTTGTTGTGGGGTAATGATGCCCAATGCTATTTTTTGAGGGCAAACGCTGCCAGTCTAAATGCATTTTGTGGAAATCTGCTGCCAATTGAAGAGTGAGTGTGTGTGTGTGTGTGTGTGTGTGTGTGCGTGCGTGCGTGCGTGCGTGCGTGCGTGCGTGCGTGCGTGTGTGTTGGCAAGAACCTTTAAAACCTTTGGCCCTCCACTATGTGGTCTGAAAAAAACATGGCTCTCCATGCCCGTGAAGTTAGACAGCACTGCTCTACAGTATCTCCTAGGATGAAAAATCCCCATCAAATCCCATATTTCAGTATGAGCAAGTAGCTGCACGGAGCTGATGTCCTTCACTAGGGAGATTGATTGATTTATCAGCAGAAATGGAGTTTTGTGATCATGGAAACCTGCTCCAGAACATTCTGGACCTCAATCTCCACCAGAGGTTCTTCCAACAGGACAGGGGCCCCAGGCACAAAATAAGGCCAGATGGAAGAGGCCAAACTTTGCACAAATCAAAACCTCTGGACTGATCTTAGAATACTTGCAGCGAAGTTCCTGATGGTAATATATACCCAACCTTATAGAGCTTAAGAGGGTCTACAGGGAAGACTGGCAGAAAATACCCAAATCCAGGTGTGTAAAGGTGGCCATACATCAGGCGACTACATCAGGCGACTTGGCGGCCAGTCGACCATCCGATTCCATTATTATAATCTAAATCGGATGAAAATTGGTACTGCCAAGTGCATTCCCAACCAATTGTGGGCTTAAATAGGTCGGGGGGAATGGTGAGCGATATTGGGACGAGCAGCAACAAACGTGACAAAACCCCCGGCGCTGTTCCTGCAATGTATAAATATGGTGTAACATTACCTGTCCTATGTGGCGATGCCCGTCTGTCTTCTGCCACTCCTCTATTAGCCGCATACACGCAGTAGAGCGGACCAACAGCGATCGGCTATTTCCGCCTATCTCAGAGCGGAGATTGGATACTGCGCCTGCGCTGGGAAGGTAAATATTTACATGCCCGCTGTTTGGAGGGGCACAGTGAGACCGGCGTGGGACACAGGAGGACGGGGGAAGCCTTGATCGGATCCGGAGGCTTTGCCCTACCGAGGTGAGTACCCCCCAGGGGAACTTTTTTTAGTTACAGGTTTTCTTTAAAAACGCATATAAAAGCGCATAAAAAAACACATACAAAACGCATTACATTGCATCACCATTGACTTTCATTATGTGTGTTTTTGAAACTTTTTGGAAAAAATATGCCCCAAAACCAGTGTGTGCCCCAAAACCAGCATGTGTGCCCCTGCTAAAACGCCGCTATCCCGCAGCTGAAAGGGGGTCCCTTACCTCCCAAATCCCCTCCGTTGTTCCCGGGCATCTCTTCCTGGTGAGGCAGGGCTAATGGCTGCAGCCCTGCCTTACACGCGTCTGTCAGCGCGTATCTCCGCCTCTCGCCCGCCCCTCTTAGTCTTCCTTCGCTGAGAGGGGCGGGGGAGAGGCGGCGATGCGTCGCTGATAGACGCGCTGAGAGGCAGGGTTGCGTCCGTTAGCCCTGCCTCCAGCAGCAGCAAAATCTACGACCAAGTTGGTCGTAGTTTTTGCAAGGGGGGATTTGGGGGGTAAGGGACCCCCGTTCAGCCGCGGGATAGCGGCGTTTTAGCAGGGGCACACATGCCCCTGATGAATATAAGCTCTGAAGCGAGTTTTATTCTCGCTTTAGAGTCTCTTTAAGTAACATTATATGCATAAAAGCTGTGTTTTATGCAACACTAGCGGTCCAGCTTATGGTGCCCATACTTAGTACAATTTTTTTTTCCATCCAATAATTTAGTTCGATTATTCCGTTAGATCGAATATAAAGATTTTTCCAACATGTCCGATCAGATTTTTATTGAAAAAACAGGATAATCAACTTTTTTTTTTCTTGATCAAAAAAAGAGATTCTTTTGAACTTTCATTCGATTTGATCGTTTTGGTTGAATAAATGGTAACATTTTATAGTTTTTATTGTACCGTGTATGGGCACCTTAATGTATTCCCAGCCTCACTCTTCAATCAGACCACAGCCTGTGAGTGCTGCCAATGAAGTACTGAGTCAACAGAATACTTACAAGCTTATTTTTTTGTGTTACGATGGTGAAAATGGCTCTAATCCTGTTTTCACTTACGTTATAAGGTGCTGAGCATAGCATGAGAAAGAGAAACAAAAAGTTTAGTGTCAAAGAAACCTGAATTGCAATGAAGCCAGAAAAAAGCAAAAGTGGAGCATCATAGACAAATGGAAAGGAGTCTGAATCCTTTCGCGTCTATCGTTGAAGGCAGATCATTGAGAGCTTGTACTGGAGCTATCTACACTCTGATTTATTCCAGGCTACGGTCACAGCCTCCACTGTATGCAGCTCAGATATTGTTTATATTATTGGTCTGCAGACATGAACAGCCCTACTGACAGATACCCAAATGTATGATGTCTTGGACTGCCATTATTTTCACCTAGGTTCAAAGCCTTCTACAGGTTTATTTGTTGGTCTTTTCTGAGCCAGGTCTTCCTGTAATCCTTACAAACATTACAATGGAGATGTGACTTCCCATAAATCAGGACAAAGCTATGTGTGCATGAGGGGAAGGCAATTTATTATAATTGTCAGCATACTGATAACTCTTTGGGGAACCCTGAAGTGTTCCCTGTATATATTAAGTATGATGGAGGAAGAGAACTGAGTTGGTGGCTCAGGTGGTTGGAGGTCTGAGCTGCTGTGCTGGAGACCAGAGTTCAAGCCCTTCACAAGGCAATTATAACTTGGAAGAAATAATGTTCCATCCTACCTAAGTGGTAGGTGGGAATGTGTGGTGAGCAGGAAAAAAAATATTTTTTAATAAGTATGAAAGTGTGCTGTTCTGAGTAAATATTGTCAGATGTATAGACCACAGATACATTGGGTAAGTGGAAGAGGCCCCAAGATATCCGTGTTACAGAGGTGCCTGTAACACGTTTCAGGCACCCCTGTCACATCTGGGACTCAGGAGCTGTGGTGGCTTGTCCATGGGCTACAAGGTCTTCACACAGAGAGGTTGATCTCAGGCATCTCAGCAGAGCTGTTAGAGTCCAGAATTGAACACAGGTTTCTCAGCACCACTGTCAGAGACTCCTACCTCTGAGCTATCTCCTTCTCCTGACTATATGTGCTCGTCCATCATATTTCACAAGTAGAACAGCTTGACAGCTTAATAAAGAGACAACAAGATTAGGACCTCCAGCAGGATTGAACTCAGGTTTCTCAGCACCGCTGTTTAAGACTCATACCACTGAGCTATCTCCTTCTTCTGGCTAAACATGCTTGTCCATTATACTTCACATAGACCAGGAAATCCTAAATTAATAAAGAGGTAACTAGGGTTGAACCCATAACTCCAGTACATTCCTCAACCTTGAGCAGATGACTAATGCCCAAATCTCCTATATATAAGTGCAGCATTATTCAAGATTATCTATGAAATCCAGCTGGGAATAACTGAAAGCCAGTACCAGGATTGAACCTGGCTCTCCAAAGCATGAACACAGAGGGCAAGGTTTCACTCCACTGAGGTATATCACAGGCAGATAGTAAATCAAGTCACCTTAGGAGTGTTGTAGTTATCTTCAAGAGATTTAAGGCCATGAACAACAATCAAGGAACGCTTACATGCTAATAAAAGCACAAAGTGATTGCAGCTGTAAGGCTCGGTTCACATTTGTTTTAAAAACGTATCCGTGGCTCCGTTTTGGGGCCCACACCAAAACCAGTGCCATTGATACCAAAATGTTAAAAATAGCGGCCGTTTTCACCCTCTTCAAAAACGGATCCGTAGGCGATCCGGGGGATACGCTTTGAAAAACTGAACGGAGGGTCCGGATTTGTCGGGACTTCATGGACGCTGGATACACGGAGGGGTAGTGCAAGGCAATAGGAAAACAGATCGTTACACAGGCTACTTTGAATACAAAAAACGGAGGGAGATCAGGATTGCTATGCTAAAGGGTGTAGCAGCTAGGAAGGGGGGAAGCGGGCACAGCGGTGGGGAAAGGGGTCAGACTCCCTCTCCCTCACCTGGGTGCCCCCTTCCTTGTTCCCCCTCCAGCTATTTTTGTTAAAATCATTGCCTGCGGCAAGCAGGGAACTTACTCACCTCCTTGTTCCACCTCTCGCCGCATCACTTCCTGCAATGTCGCCCTCTGAAGTACAGGGGGCGGCATTGCAGGAAGTGATGCGGCGAGCGGTGTAACTCAAGGAAGTGAGTGAGTTCCCCGCTCACCGCAGGCAATGATTTTTTACAAAACTACCTGGAGGGGGAACGGGGAAGGGGGCTCCCAGGTGAGTGGGGGTGTCCGATCCACCTCCCCGCCACTGCCCCGCTACCCCCCTTCCTGGCTGCTACCCCCTCCAGCATGGCGGCCCCCTCACCCATGGCCAGGGAACTATTTAAACCAGTGGTGCCCAACCTTTTTGTGCCCGAGGGCCGCACTTTATATCAAGATAAATTTTGTGGGCCAGAACACCTACATACAAAATTTAAATATAAATCTTTAACATTTTTCTAGTAAAGGTTAACATGGTGTTGGAAAAGGAAAGATCATGGCAAACCAAGAATTGTTATACTTACCATTTGATGCCCATTTTCTGGGGTACCTGGGTGTATGCGCAGAAGCTTTCTGTGTGATCCACCCCGCCCAGCACAAGTGCTGTGTGAGCTGCTGGGAGTTGAGGCCTACTATTCAGCAGAAGCTGGGGTCTCAATTAGTTGCCGTGGCCTAGCCGCGGGTGAAGGTCAGCGCGGAGCAAAGGTTTTTTTACAGCTTGACCGGCTAGTAGGGTGTGATGTCACACTGTCCCCTGAGATGAGAGGCTGGAGCAGTGGCAAAGCATCTAGGAGAGGAAAGCCGGAGCACATGAGGACAACCAAAGCAAGAATCCGTACTGAGGAGAAGGATCAAGGATTGTGTCATAGGTTTACACAGCGTTCTCGGGTTCTTTGCAGTAGCGCTGTGATAGTTATAGACTCTCGCCCATTAGTTACTGCAGGAACCTCCCTCCAATAGAAATAAGGCCGATTCCTATTGGAGGGGGGTTCCTGCAGCAACTAATGGACGAGGTTCTCTAACTATCACAGCGCTACTGCAGAGAACACGAGTACGCTGTGTAAACCTATGACATAGTATGATACAATCCTCAACCTAAGGACACTTCCGTGGGCCACAAAAGTTGGCTTTGCGGGCCACAAATGGCCCGCGCGCCTTAGGTTGAGCACAGCTGATTTAAACAGACTGTAAACGTGCTGCAAAAATGCAGCACGGTTCCGTTTTTTAGCCATTTATGTTCCAGTTTTTGAAAACCGGAGCCCGGGCTGTGGATTGCGTTCTGCAACCGCATCTAGTGTGCATCGAGCCTAATCCCATTGCATTTCTAGGTCTTAAAGGAAACTAGAGCTGTACACATTATAAGAAGAACCGATACTTACCTGCTGCTTCCTCCTGCAGCATAAACACACGTGAGTCTCTCACCGGTCTGCTGTGGTAATTGGCTCAGTCGCATCAGTCTGGGCTACTATGCATGCGCAGAAGACCTAGACTGAGCCCATTACCGGGAGGTGATTGCGGCTAACCAGCGAGGGACAGGTTTATGCTGCAGGAGGAAGCAGCAGGTAAGTATTGGTTCTTCTTACATGTAGCGCTCTGGTATACTTTAAGCAGGCTGTTATACCTTGAGCCACACTCCAGTCTGTGGTTGTGGGAGGAATCTCTTTATCTCATCATAGACTATAGCTTGAAATAAGTTGAAAGTTCGTGCATGACTAGAAATTTACTGGGCCCCCCCTGCGAATCTTTGGATGGGGTCCCCTCACGCCAACCCCCCCACTCCCTCCCACGCTTTCTGCACAGGTAAGCTGAGAACCAATGTTATTCAATTGGCTAGTGCACGCTTGTCTGTTTTTATCTGCATGGGGAAAACAGTCAACAGTGAAGCCCTGCCGGCATTTTGTGATAAATGCAGATACACATGGTGGGCAGAAAAAGCACATAGAAAACCGATAGACGAGTGTGCTCCCAGTCTCAGCTTATTACACTCACTCCGTCCATTTCTGATGGAGCAGAATTGGCTTCTCCAGCATCACTACAGTACACAACACTTGGGGGGGGGCTGGATCCTGTACACAAGAGCCTGCTGCACACTGAATAGGAAATGTCTACAAAACTTTGTCTGCAGAACTTTGCATCTGCTCAGCCACTGATAAGGAATCATACAATCATTAGAAGAAATGTGCAAAAAGCAGAAAGTTTTTTCTCTTCTTGCCCATAGTTGTCAGTTTCTCAGGACTGGGCCCTCTCTGCTTCTGGGTCCCCTGCGGCTGCATCCCTTGCTGGGTCTATATTGTTACGCCCCTCAGGGCTGCCATCAGAAATTTTGTGGCCCCTCACACATCATCAGGCCTGGCCTCCCTGGGCCCACCCACTTGATTGCTGTGCCCGCCCACTAGCCACCCCACTCCGTGTTCGCTGTGGCGAAAAATGTGCATGGCTCCGACACTGAAGTAAGCGACATGCACAGAGTGATGCGGCAAAAAGTGGACGTGACTATGGCATGTTGTGGGTGGAGCTAAATACTAGCAAAATACAGGTAGTCCCTGGTTAACAAATGAGATAGGGACTTTCTTCCTGTGCCTCTTTTGTCCCCTTCTGTCTCACCTTAGTTTGTGCCTCTTTTGTGTCCCTCTGTGAGGCCTCATTTTCCCATCTCATCTCTTTTCTCCCTGTGCCTTTTTTGTCCGCCTCTGTTCCCCCTGTGCCTATTTTATCCCGGTGTTACCTCTTGTTCCCTTCTGTCTCAGCTCGTCCCCCTGCCCTAGGCAGGTATAGGTGCCCCCAGTATAGGTAGCCAGGTATAGGTTCCCCCAGTATAGTATAGTAGCGGGCTCACTCATCTGCTCCCCACGTTCATGCACTGATGTCACTCTTCTCTCAGTGCTGGAATGTGATGTTCTGGTTAGTGAGTCATAGGCCAGCAGCCAGCACATGCGGCCATTCTAGCGCTTTGGCGGGGCCCAGGGCCCCCAGAAGCCGTGGGCCCCTCACTGCAGTGTCAGTTGTCACCCGTGATGGCTGCCCTGACGCCCCTGGTGCGCGCTATACCTCAAACAGGTGATGTGCATTTTCTGGTGTGTGTAGTTATCATCAAGAAATCCACAACACTAAAGGCATTCAGAAGCATATTGTGAATGTAGAAAGTAACTGCATATAACTATTAACACATAGCCACTTCCCAGTCCTTGACCTGACATTTCCTAAAATCTGACCCTCAGACTAGAGGCCCTTAGCTCTGGAGAAGCAGCAGAATTATCAGTAGGGTACTGGGCCCTTTAGCAGTTGTGTAGATATGTGTTCCCCAGCGTCTTCAATTTCATTCCTCAATCCATATGCTAAGTAAACACCAGCACCCGGATTCAAACAGGTCTCCAAAAGAGGAACTAAACATCTCCCACCAGCACTACGAGCCACACCCTCAGAACAGAAATACCTTGCCTGGCCATGTCCTCAGAAATGAGTGCAACATAGTAGAAGAATGTGAGGTCGATCTTCAAGACATCTCACAAAAAAAGTGAAGCCCAGAGTAAAAAGTATGACTCCATAACCCCAGACAGGCCACATAGGAGCATTTACCCTCTACATCAGCTGTCAGCTTACTAAGAGCAAGCTTTGAAGTCATCATTGGTAAGACACAAAAACACTGGAAACAGTACTAGAAGCACACCAGACCAAACGTATGTCTCCAGTAGGGATGATGAATGAGATGCAAATTTTTACGAATATATGCAAATTTTTATGCAAATGTATGCCGTTTCGAAACAGACCTATGAATTTAAACCCAGGTTTAAATTAATTGGTCCATTTTCAAGCTGCACATATTTGCATAAGTATTTGCATAAATTTGCATCAACTCAGAAATAGTTGCATACCGGTGATCATCCCTAGTCTCCAGAACTAAGGTGTCAGGGTACTTCCTGTGATACCACATAACATGGTTCATGGCATGGCAGGACTTGTTGCAGGATCTCTTTGTAATAGACCGGGGTTACGCCCACGGAACCGGTGGAACAGTCCACCCTGGCATCCTAACTACTACCTCCCCCTCTCCAGCTCCAGCGTCTGGTGCCCTCTTGTCCTGCTTGAGTGATGTGTACACTTCTCATTGCCCAACACTGTCATAGCCCCCAACTGTCCCTCTTTGGGAGCCCCGTCACTCTGTCACTCTTTCCTCCTCATTTGTCCCTCTTTCAGGACTCTGGAGATCTGTGTAAATATACGCATTTCTCTACGGGGACATGTGTTTAATTGCCTCTAAACTTTATTCCCATCCTTTACATTGATATATTTCTTATTTTCACTTGCTAATATGAATGTAAATGGACCAGGATATACAGGAACAGTGTAGTTTGAATTATAAAAAAAACTTTGTTTTTCATGAAATCTTCATAGTATGCTTAACTAGGGGTGTATTGGGGGCGTGGTTAGAGGTGTGGCATGGGTGTGACTTAAGTGTCCCTCTTTTTCATCTCAAAAAATTGGGAGGCATGCCTTACGCTGTCACCAGCATTTTATTCAATTAACCCCTTAATTGCACTAGCACCTACTTTATTCGATATGATAATAAATGAATAAATATTTTGATACATTTTTTGAAACATACGGAGTGATGCTTCATATATGGGTGACCTTTTCTTCCCATTTTCCATACGTGTCTATAATACACCCATAGCACACCCCATTTGTTTGAGTGCAGTGACTCCCCTTTCCTTATAAAATTCCTGCAATACATTTGCAATGAGGTAGTTCCTGCAAATCTCACATGGCACTTCCTGTAATGCTTACATAACGTGGCACTTCCTGTAATTCTTACATAACGTGGCACTTCCTGTAATACATACGTTATGTGGCACTTCCTGTAATGCTTATGTAATGTGGCACTTCCTGTAAGGCTTACATAACGTGGCACTTCCTGTCATACCACATAATGTGGCACTTCCTGTAATGCTTACATAACGTGGCACTTCCTGTAATGCTTATATAACATGGCACTTCCTGTAAGGCTTACATAACGTGGCACTTCCTGTAATGCTTAGGTAAAACATGGCACTTCTTGCAATGCTTACATAATGTGGCACTTATTGTAATGCTTATGTAATGTGGCACTTCCTGTAAGGCTAACATAACGTGGTACTTCCTGTGACCACACAATCACACAGAGCAGGCTACAGGGGTTAGCCTTTCAGACAGCCACATAGATGAGGAACAATAATAAACCACGACAAGCATCACACAACAGCTTTACAAACAACAGAATTTAATATAACGTCATCAAGACAAACTGACTTAGAAAAAAAGTAAATTTGCAATAATCATCCAAATGTACAGATATAATTTACACAGTGCATTTCTCAGTAAGGAAAATAAATACATGAAATCCAGATATATCTACAAAGGAAAGGGCTGAGTCGTGTTAGTGGCATGTGCATGGCGTGACTTAAGGTGGGCAGGGTCTGGTGGCATCTGGCAGTCATGTCTTATGGAGGTACATGGGGGGATCTGGCAGTTATTCTTATACTAGTATGGGGGGGGGGGGCTCTTGGAGGTATGGGGGAGGGGGTAGATGGCAGGCACTTGTTTCTTAAGAGGGGCAGTCTGGCAGTTATTTTTTATGTAAGTATGAGGGAAGAGCTGGGGCATTCTCTCCATTGGGGGCCAGGGGGCATGGTGCACCAGGTGACTGACAGGCAGGGGGTGTCACAAAGGCCTCCCACAGCGGCCATGAGCAGGAAGGGAAACAGCGCAATAAGGAGCAGCAGTGGGGACAGCGGCGGGGAGGAAGATCAGAAACCCTCCTCCCTCATCTGGGTCTCCTCCTTCTGCTCTCTCTCATTCCAGATATGCGGGTGGCGGATAATTACTCACCTGACTTCCGTGTCCCGGCGGAGACCTGTGGCACTTCTTGCGCTGCTTCCCCTCCTGGGGGCAACTATACTACCGATGCTGGGGGCAACTATACTACCTACACTGGGGGCAACTATACTACCTACGCTGGGGGCAACTATACTACCTACGCTAGGGGCAACTATACTACCTACGCTAGGGGCAACTATACTACCTACACTGGGGGCAACTATACTAGCTACACTAGGGGCAACTATCCTACCTATACTGGGGGCAACTATACTACCTACACTGGGGGCAACTATACTACCTACACTGGGGGCGACTATACTAGCTACACTAGGGGCAACTATCCTACCTATGCTGTGGGCAACTATACAAGCTATGCTGGGGCAACTATACTACCTACACTGGGAGCAACTATACTACCTACACTGGGGCAACTATACTAGCTACACTAGGGGAAACTATACTAGCTACACTAGGGGCAACTATACTACCTACACTGGGGGCAACTATACTAGCTACACTAGGGGCAACTATCCTACCTATACTGGGGCAACTATATTACCTATACTGGGGGCAACTACACTAGCTACCTATACTAGGGGCAACTTCATTACATATACTGGGGCAACTATATTACCTATACTGTGGGCACCTATATCTGGCATTACCTGCCGTGGCGCTTAGTATGCCACACTCATTCCTTTCCATTTTGGTGGCGGGGGTGTCTTATAACACCCAGCACCGTGTGTCAAATGCCCTAGGTATGCTACTGGGGGCTTATGGAGGCACTTGGGGGGGGGGGGGGGGGAGGGAGGGTGTTCTGGCAGTAATTTCTTATGAAGGCACCAGGAAATGACGAGGTTGGTCCGGCAGTTAACTTGTACATGTAATTTCTCATTATACATACATGTATACATCATGCATACAGGGTTAAGTCACTAAGGTCTGTTTGGGGAAAAAATTCAGACCGCTAAAATACTGCTTTCAGTATTTCACACTTTTTTCTAATTCACTAAGATTTCCTCTCATGCATTAAAAGTTCAGTAATTTACAGAAAAATGTTGCTTGAGTCCACTAAGCTCTGGTCAGGGTGTCTCGCCAGCTGTAGGTCAGGCAGCCGTGATCCTCCTCTCTGCATTAGCCCTTCCTGTTTCAGTACTAAGCTTCCTGCAGCCACTAGAGGTCTCACCAGCTGTAGGTCAGCCAACTGTTATCCTTCTCTCTGCATCAGCCCTTCCTGTGTCAGTACTAAGCTTCCTGCAGCCACTAGAGGTCTCACCAGCTGTAGGTCAGCCAGCTGTTATTCTCCTCTCTGCATCAGCCCTTCCTGTGTCAGTAATAGGCTTCCTGCAGCCACTAGAGGTCTCACCAGCTGTAGGTCAGCCAGCTGTTATCCTCCTCTCTGCATCAGCCCTTCCTGTGTCAGTACTAGGCTTCCTGCAGCCATTAGAGGTCTCACTAGCTGTAGGTCAGGCAACTGTTATTCTCCTTTCTGCATCAGCCCTTCCTTTGTCAGTAAAGTACTAGGCTTCCTGCAGCCACTAGAGGTCTCACTTCTGTGTATCAGTATAGAAATCTGCACAGCTAAAGGGATACAGAAAAAAATTATACACACATCTATCTATCTATCTATCTATCTATCTATCTATCTATCTATCTATCTATCTATCTATCTATCTATCTGTATGTATATGTATATGTATATATATATATATATATATATATATATATATATATATATATATATATATATATATATATATATATATATATATATATACATATATATATATATATATATATATACAGTGGTGTGAAAAACTATTTGCCCCCTTCCTGATTTCTTATTCTTTTGCATGTTTGTCACACTTAAATATTTCTGCTCATCAAAAACCATTAACTATTAGTCAAAGATAACATAATTGAACACAAAATGCAGTTTTAAATGATGATTTTTATTATTTAGTGCGGAAAAAAACTCCAGATCTACATGGCCCTGTGTGAAAAAGTGATTGCCCCCCTTGTTAAAAAATAACTCAACTGTGGTTTATCACACCTGAGTTCAATTTCTGTAGTCACTAACAGGCCTGATTACTGCCACACCTGTTTCAATCAAGAAATCACTTAAATAGGAGCTATCTGTCACAGAGAAGTAGACCAAAAGCACCTCAAAAGCTAGACATCATGCCAAGATCCAAAGAAATTCAGGAACAAATGAGAACAAAAGTACTGTAATTGAGATCTATCAGTCTCGTAAAGGTTATAAAGCCATTTCTAAAGCTTTGGGACTCCAGCGAACCGCAGTGAGAGCCATTATCCACAAATGGCAAAAACATGTAACAGTGATGAACCTTCCCAGGAGTGGCCGGCCGACCAAAATTACCCCAAGAGCGCAGAGAAAACTCATCCGAGAGGCCACAAAAGACCCCAGGACATCATCTAAAGAACTGCAGGCCTCACTTGCCTCAATTAAGGTCAGTGTTCACGACTCCACCATAAGAAAGAGACTGGGCAAAAACAGCCTGCATGGCAGATATCCAAGGCACAAACCACTTTTAAGCAAAAAGAACATTAAGGCTCATCTCAATTTTGCTAAAAAACATCTCAATGATTGCCAAGACTTTTTGGAAAATACCTTACGAGACAAAAGTTGAACTTTTTGGAAGGTGCGTGTCCCGTTACATCTGGCGTAGAAGTAACACAGCATTTCAGCAAAAGAACTTCATGCCAACAGTAAAATATGGTGGTGGTAGTGTGATGGTCTGGGGTTGTTTTGCTGCTGCAGGACCTGGAAGGCTTGCTGTGATAGATGGAACCATGAATTCTACTGTCTACCAAAAAATCCTGAAGGAGAATGTCCGGCCATCTGTTCGTCAACTCAAGCTGAAGCGATCTTGGGTGCTGCAGCAGGACAATTACCCAAAACACACCAGTAAATCAACCTCTGAATGGCTGAAGAAAAAGAAAATGAAGACTTTGGAGTGGCCTAGTCAAAGTCCTGACCTGAATCCTATTGAGATGTTGTGGCATGACCTTAAAAAGGCGGTTCATGCTAGAAAACCCTCAAATAAGGCTGAATTACAACAATTCTGCAAAGATGAGTGGGCCAAAATTCCTCCAGAGCGCTGTAAAAGACTCGTTGCAAGTTATCGCAAATGCTTGATTGCAGTTATTGCTGCTAAGGGTGGCCCAACTAGTTATTAGGTTCAGGGGGCAATTTCTTTTTCACACAGGGCCATGTAGGTTTGGTTTTTTTTCTCTCACTTAATAATAAAAACCATCATTTAAAACTGCATTTTGTGTTCAATTATGTTATCTTTGACTAATAGTTAACGGTTTTTGATGAGCAGAAAAATGTAAGTGTGACAAACATGCAAAAGAATAAGAAATCAGGAAGGGGGCAAATAGTTTTTCACACCACTGTATGTATGTATATATATATATATATATATATATATATATATATATATATATATATATATATATATATATATACACATATATATACACACACACTTCTAGGTGACCTAAGCCCATTTAAAAATGGACTCTAGGTCTGTCACCGCCGCCGTAGTCAGGCCAGAATTTCCATCACAGGAGCCTATAGGCACAGATGTCCTGGCACCCTAGACTCCGCCCTCCATGAACCTACTAACCCCCCCGCCGCACTGCTCTGCAAGTGCGCTGGCTGGCCCAGCTGTCACACCTCCCTTACTTCCCTTGCCCATCACTATTGTTTAACAGGAAATAAATATGGCAGCCTCCATAGCCCTCTTGCTACAGTTGTCCTTTAACTTAAGGAAGATCTCGTCTTCTTCTAGTGGAATTCCTAGAGCAGGGTGAGTAACCTCTCATTTACCCTCCGCTTGGGACTCTGCATAGGGAAGGAGGGAGGCACCTTTCCCTCATCAGTCGCCTGTAGGCACGTGCCTACCCTGCCTTATGGTAAATCCGGCCCTGTGTAGTGTAGTGTACATGGTACATTACATAACAAGAGTGCAAATACACAGGACTGGCTGTGCTGATACAGAAGAATCATTGGCAGGCTTGGCATCAATCTAAGGCACTTGAAGGATGGGGGCACTTATCATGATAGTCTGTGGACCGTACTGACATGATGATGTCATCACTGATGTCATATGAAGCAGTTAATGTTCAGCCTTGTGGCTTTACAGAGAACTTCATAAACTCTCAAAGTGGGATGCAGCCTGGCAGTCCCCTCCCACTTCTGGATAAAGCTACACCCACTTATAAGCTCCTCCCAGCAGTCGGTTCAAGCAGTTTGTTGGTTAGGCAGTATGGTGTCTTCTGGACCTCCAGAAATCAGATCACAGTGAACAGACTGAACAGTCCTGGTACTACTAATACTCCCAAAATGTAAGAAACTGCAGATTTACGCTTACAAAATCTAATAACAAGACTTAAAATTCACAGCTTTGAGTAGGCGATCCGCTGGCCATTTCCTGTGCTGCCATCAGGGTGGGATTCAGCGCTGGCTGTTTCCTATGGCGTCACCAGGGTGGGATTCAATGCTGGCCGTTTCCTGTGGCGTCACCTGGGCAGGATTCAACGCTGGCCATTTCCTGTGGCATCACCACGGCAGGATTCAGCGCTGGCCGTTTCCTGTGGCATCACCAGGGCGGGATTCCACACTGGCCATTTCCTGTGGTGTCACCAGGGCAGGATTCAACGCTGGCAATCTCCAGTGGCATCACCAGGGCGGGATTCAACGCTGGCCATTTCCGGTGGCGTCACCTGGGTGTGATTCAACGCTGGCCGTTTCCTGTGGCGTCACCTGGGCGAGATTCAACACTGGCCGTTTCCTGTGGCGTCACCAGGACGGGATTGAACGCTGGCCGTTTCCTGTGGCGTCACCAGGGCGGGATTGAACGCGTCCATCTGTATACAGTTTTCTACCACGACAAATATAAAAGTCTTAAATGCTAAAAGTGAGTAGAAAAGGTTTTCAGAGAAAATATATAGAAATCTCTCATGTTGCAGCCGGCGTCCGGCTATTCATTTGTATGAAGAAGGCGTGTCCTTACACGTGGCGCTGCTTGTGGCCTGCCACTGATTGTCCCATACATCCGAGAACATGTTGGGTCCAGATCCGGGTCACATGGCCTCCTGCTTGGTGATGGTCGGTTGTGGGATGGAGGTTGGCTGTTTGGACACAGCTGCAATGGCACCATGGACTATCTTGTAATGCTCCGCCCCTGAGCCGGCTGGGGGGGACGGCTGGGGAGTCTCCGGAGTAGCTGAAAAAAAAGAATGAAAATGACTTAAATTTGTGGAAGGTGGAATCATTATTTGGTCATATCTAATGGTAGAACTATAAGTGTAGGTGCTCAGGCAAGTGTTTGGGAAAGTTCAGGTAAGTCAGCACCCAGATGGCGCTTTGAGTCCGCAAGGAGAAAAGCGAAATATAAATGTTATTTGTCTTGTCTTGTCAGAGGGTGGTGTGGGACAGCTTTCAGGTACATCCACAGACAAAGGGAGATGTTGGGAGGAGTTCAGGTAAGTCAGCAACCAGGGGGTGGTATGGGACAGTCTCCAGGTAGGTATATCTACAGGCAAAGGGAGGTGTTGGGCAAAGTTCAGGTAAGTCAGCACCCAGAGGATGATTGGTCAGTCTTAAGGTTCATCTACAGACAAAGGGAGGTGATGGGCAGAGTTCAGGTAAATCAGAACCCAGAGGGTGGCGTGGGACAGGCTCCATGTACATCTACAGGTAAAGGGAGGTGTTGGTCGGAATTCAGGTAAGTCAGCACTCAGAAGGTGATGGGGCAGTCTTCAGTTACCTCTATAGGCAAAGGGAGGTGTTGGGCGGAGTTCAGGTAAGTCAGCACCCAGTGGGTGGTGTGGGACAGCCTCCAGGTAAATCTACAGGCAACGGGAGTTGTTGGGCAGAGTTCAGGTAAGTCAGCACCCAGAAGGTGGTGTGGGACAGCCTCCAGGTACATCTACACCCAAAGGGAGGTGTTGGGTTGACTTCAGGTAAGTCAGCACCCAGAGGGTGATGGTGCAGTCTTCAGGTACATCTACAGACGAAGGGAGGTGATGGGCGGAGTTCAGGTAAGTCAGAACCCAGAGGGTGGCGTGGGACAGGCTCAATGTATATCTACAGGCAAAGGGAGGTGTTGGGCGGAGTTCAGGTAAGTCAGCACCCAGAGGGTGATGGGGCAGTCTTCAGATACATCTATAGGCAAAGGGAGGTGTTGGGCGGAGTTCAGGTAAGTCAGCACCCAGAGGGTGGTGTGAGACAGCCTCCAGGTACATCTACAGGCAAAGAGAGATGTTGGGCGGAGTTCAGTTAAGTCAGCACCCAGAGGATGATGTGGGACAGCCTCCAGGTACATCTACAAGCAAAGGGAGGTGTTGGGCGGAGTTCAGGTAAGTCAGCACCCAGAGGGGGGTGCGGGACAGCCTCCAGGTACATCTACAGGCAAAGGGAGGTGATGGGCGGAGTTTAGGTAAGTCAGCACTCAGAGGGTGGTGTGGGACAAACTCCAGGTACATCTACAGGCAAAGGGAGGTGTTGGGCGGAGTTCAGGTAACTCAGCACCTAGAGGGTCGTGTGGGACAGCCTCCAGGTACATCTACAGGCAAAGGGAGGTGATGGGCGGAGTTCAGGTAAGTCAGCACCCAGAGGGTGGTGTGGGACAGCCTCCAGGTACATCTACAGGCAAAGGGAGGTGTTGGACGGAGTTCAGGTAAGTCAGCATCCAGAGGGTAGTCTGGGACAGCCTCCATGTACATCTACAGGCAAAGGGAGGTGTTAGGTGGAGTTCAGGTAAGTCAGCACCCAGAGGACAGTGTTATTATTATTTATAGTATTTATAATGCGCCAACATATTACGTATCGCTGTACAATAGATAAATGGGTAACATACAAGGCAGGACATACAAGGAGCTCACAACAAAACAAGATTGTGCAAATGATTTGATAACAATAGTCTACACCCATAGGGAGGTGTTGGGCAGAGTTCAGGTAAGTCAGCACCCAGAGGGTGGTGTGGGACAGCCTTCAGGTACATCTACAGACAAAGGGAGGTGTTGGGAGGAGTTCAGGTAAGTCAGGAACCAGAGGGTGGTATGGGGCAGCCTCCAGGTAGGTATATCTACAGGCAAAGGGAGGTGTTGGGAGGAGTTCAGGTAAGTCAGCACCAAGAGGGTGGTGTGGGACAGCCTCCAGGTACATCTACAGGCAAAGGGAGGTGTTGGGTTGACTCTAGGTAAGTCAGCACTCATTTATGGACAATGAGGTCATGTTGTTCTCCCATGTTTCCTTACAGGAGCAGAAACAATAATCCATTATATTTGCATTAGTGATTACAGGTGACTTACAGTGAAGAACACATGATGCAAACAGAGTTATCCTTTAAGAGGCACAGCATGTGGACACTATTGTACAGACAAACAATACTCACACATCTGTCCGTTGTGTAGCTGGGCTGGGATTGCACTGTTGGCCACTATGACGTTGGTTGCCAAATGTTCCTGTACCAGATGTGGGTGAAGAGAGTGATGAGAGTGGGGGGCTTCATTGGCTGACCCTGTAGCAGAAACACAGAGATAATGGAGGAGACCCCCATCAATGCTGGTGACCGTACATTGCCCCCCATGTTTGGAGGTGTTCTAAACACAGCTTGCAAACAATACACTATGCAGAACAATGCATGCATTGCTATAAAAACACTCTGTTCACTGATGGAGAAGCTCTGGACACAGATGGAGACTATGGAGATAGCTAGAGAAGATCTGAACACAGATGGACAAGCTCTGGACACAGATGGACAAGCTCTGGACACAGATGGACAAGCTCTGGACACAGATGGAAAAACTCTGGAGACGGATGGTGAAACTCTGGAGACAGATGGTGAAACTCTGGAGACCGATGGAGAAGCTCTGGAGACAGATGTGGAAGCTCTGGAGACAGATTGAAAAGCTCTGGAGACAGATGGAGAGGCTCTGGGTACAGATGGAGAGCCTCTGGAGACAGATGGAGAGACTCTGGAGACAGATGGAGAAGCTTTGGAGACAGACGGAGAAGCTATGAACACAGATGGAGAAGGTCTGGACACAGATGGAGAGGCCATGGAGACAGATGGAGAAGCTCTGGAGAAAGATGGAGAGACTCTGGAGACAAATGGAGAAGCTCTGGATACAGATGAAGAAGCTCTAGACACAGATGGAGAAGCTCTGGAGTCAGATGGAGAAGCTCTGGCCACGGATGGAGAAGCTCTGGAGACAGATGGAATGACTATAGAGCCAGATGGAGAAGTTCTGAATGCAGATGGAGAAGCTCTGGACATAGATGAAGAGACTCTGGATACAGATGGAGAAGCTCTGGAGACAGTTTGAGAGACTCTGGACACAGATGGAGAAGCTCTGGAGACAGATGGAGAAGTTCTGGAGACAGATGGAATGACTATAGAGCCAAATGGAGAAGTTCTGAACACAGATGGAGAAGCTCTGGACATAGATGAAGAGACTCTGGATACAGATGGACAAGCTCTGGAGACTAATGGAGAAGCTCTGGAGACTAATGGAGAAGCCCTGGAGACTAATGGAGAAGCCCTGGAGACAGATGGAGAGCCTCTGGACACAAATTGAAAAGCTCTGGAGACAGATGGAGAGACTCTGGAGACAGATGGAGAGACTCTGGACACAGATGGACAAGCTCTGGAGACTAATGGAGAAGCTCTGGAGACTAATGGAGAAGCCCTGGAGACTAATGGAGAAGCCCTGGAGACAGATGGAGAGCCTCTGGACACAAATTGAAAAGCTCTGGAGACAGATGGAGAGACTCTGGAGACAGATGGAGAGACTCTGAAGACAGATGGAGAAGCTCTGGAGACAGATGGAGAAGCTATGAACACAGATGGAGAAGGTCTGGACACAGATGGAGAGACCATGGAGACAGAATGAGAAGCTCTTGAGAAAGATGGAGAGATTCTGGGGACAAATTGAGAAGCTCAGGATACAGATGAAGAAGCTCTAGACACAGATGGAGAAGCTATGGAGTCAGGTGGAGAAGCTCTGGAGTCAGGTGGAGAAGCTCTGGCCATGCATGGAGAAGCTCTGGAGACATATGGAATGACTATAGAACCAGATGGAGAAGTTCTGAACACAGATGGAGAAGCTCTGGACATAGATGGAGAGACTCTGGACACAGATGGAGAAGCTCTGGACACAGATGAAGAGACTCTGGACACAGATGGAGAAGCTCTGGACACAGATGGTGTTATGATCACGTCTGCAGCATGTACTGCTGGCTGCAGTTTTACTGAATACAAGCAGTTTTTGATGTCATTAAATGCATTTGCTTGCATAGTTTGGTTTGCACTCAAACTAGTTGCTGATTCCATCTGCAGTGGCTCTGCAGTGCTGGCCAGCTCAGGATTGAATAATTACCATTCACCTGTGTGGGAATCTGCATGTCTGCTCCCATTGGATGACCTCAGTATAAAGATCTGCTTCCTGCAGGGCTCCTCGGGCTATCATAGCTTTAACACAAGCCTGTCTTGCTGTTGCTCTGGCTCCAGACCGTGTTCATAGTTCTAATGTTAATTCATGTGGACTGCACTGATCTCCTGCGTAGAAGTCAGTGAGTTCTTCTAGTTTTGCTCCCGTTTATTTGTATTTGTTACTTTGCTTGTCTTGCATCATATATTGGTTCATCGCCAATATATACGCATACTAGCACGTTTGTTATTTTCCTTGTATTCGTGTTACGTTAATACATCAGTGTCACTGATATATACGTACACGAACTGTTTATATTCTGTTCAGTCAGTCATCTTCCAGCATGTTTTGGTAGGTTGCGCGTATCGTGATCACCCGTGCTTAGCTAGTCAGTCCTGTTCCTGTTGCCTTGCATGGATTGCGCTCGCTTCTGCGTAGAGGTAGCGAATCCTTCCTAGTCCTGCTCCAGTTCTTAGTTAGTGTTCCTTGCATATGTCATATATCGGTTTATCGCCGATATATGCATATGTCATGTAGTCGTTTGTAGTTCATTGATAGCTGTAATCATAATACGCTAGGAAATCATACCTATTGTATATTTGTGTGTATTACGTCTGCCTTCTTTGACTCTATTTCCCGATTATTCTGTCCTGTCCTTGTGAGGCACGCCACCGCTGCAATCGCATTGGCTGCCTCATTCCAGTCTGTCTTGTCTTGGACGCTTGCTGACACTTAAGCAGTGACTAGTTAAGCAAGCGTTCATTCTGTTACCTGTCCTGATCTTCTGAGTTCTGGTCTATGCGCTCAGCGCTGCCCTGCGCTGAGCCACTATAGTGAAAGGATTGTTTGTGGCTGTTCGGATCTATGCCTGCTCTGTGCGCCACATCTCCTGTTGGAGTCAGTCCTCTCCTCCACTAAACTGGGGATATCCTGGTTCCTTGTGCTAGCGTGTGTACCTCTTTCACGTCAGGTTATGCATGTCGTGCTGACTGTGGAGAATATACCACCAAGCGTAACAGATGGAGAAGCTCTGGACACAGATGGAGAAGGTCTGGACACAGATGGAGAAGGTCTGGACACAGATGGAGAAGGTCTGGACAAAGATGGAGAAGGTCTGGGCACAGATGGAGAAGGTCTGGAGACAGATGGAGAGACTCTGGAGACAGATGGAGAGACTCTGGAGACAGATGGAGAGACTCTGGAGACAGACGGAGAAGCTCTGGAGACAGACGGAGAAGCTCTGGAGACAGATGGAGAAGCTATGAACACAGATGGAGAAGGTCTGGACACAGATGGAGAGACCATGGAGACAGATGGAGAAGCTCTTGAGAAAGATGGAGAGACCATGGAGACAGATGGAGAAGCTCTTGAGAAAGATGGAGAGACTCTGGAGACAAATGGTGAAGATCTGGATACAGATGAAGAAGCTCTAGACACAGATGGAGAAGCTCTGGAGTCAGATGGAGAAGCTCTGGCCACGGATGGAGAAGCTCTGGCCACGGATGGAGAAGCTCTGGCCACGGATGGAGAAGCTCTGGCCACGGATGGAGAAGCTCTGGAGACAGATGGAATGACTATAGAGCCAGATGGAGAAGTTCTGAACGCAGATGGAGAAGCTCTGGACATAGATGAAGAAGCTCTGGAGACAGATTGAGAGACTCTGGACACAGATGGAGAAGCTCTGGAGACAGATGGAGAAGTTCTGGAGACAGACGGAGAAGCTCTGGAGACAGATGGAATGACTATAGAGCCAAATGGAGAAGTTCTGAACACAGATGGAGAAGCTCTGGACATAGATGAAGAGACTCTGGATACAGATGGAGAAGCTCTGAAGACAGATTGAGAAGCTCTGGAGACAGATGGAGAGACTCTGGACACAGATGGACAAGCTCTGGAGACTAATGGAGAAGCTCTGGAGACTAATGGAGAAGCCCTGGAGACTAACGGAGAAGCCCTGGAGACAGATGGAGAGCCTCTGGACACAAATTGAAAAGCTCTGGAGACAGATGGAGAGACTCTGGAGACAGATGGAGAGACTCTGGAGACAGATAGAGATACTCTGAAGACAGATGGAGAAGCTCTGGAGACAGATGGAGAAGCTATGAACACAGATGGAGAAGGTCTGGACACAGATGGAGAGCCTCTGGACACAAATGGAAAAGCTCTGGACACCGATGGAGAGACTCTGAAGACAGATGGAGAGACTCTGAAGACAGATGGAGAGACTCTGAAGACAGATGTAGAAGCTCTGGAGACAGATGGAGAAGCTATGAACACAGATGGAGAAGGTCTGGACACAGATGGACAAGCTCTGGACACAGATGGAGAGCATCTGGGGACTAATGGAGAAGCTCTGGATACAGATGAAGAAGCTCTAGACACAGATGGAGAAGCTCTGGAGTCAGGTGGAGAAGCTCTGGAGTCATGTGGAGAAGCTCTGGAGTCAGGTGGAGAAGCTCTGGCCACGGATTGAGAAGCTCTGGAGACAGATTGAATGACTATAGAACCAGATGGAGAAGTTCGGAACACAGATGGAGAGACTCTGGAGACAGATGGAGAGACTCTGGAGACAGATGGAGAGACTCTGAAGACAGTTGGAGAAGCTATGAACACAGATGGAGAAGCTATGAACACAGATGGAGAGACCATGGAGACAGATGGAGAAGCTCTAGCTCTGGAGAAAGATGGAGATACTCTGGAGACAAATGGAGAAGCTCTAGATACAGATGGAGAAGCTCCAGACACAGATAGAGAAGCTCTAGAGTTAGATGGAGAAGCTCTGGACACGGATGGAGAAGCTCTGGACACAGAAGGAGAAGCTCTGGACACAGATGGAGAAGCTCTGGACACAGATGGAGAAGCTCTGGACACAGATGGAGAAGCTCTGGAGACAGATGGAGAAGCTCTGGAGACAGATGGAGAAGCTCTGGAGACAGATGGAGAGACTCTTGAGACAGATGGAGAAGCTCTGGACACAGATGAAAAGAATCTGGACACAGACGGAAAAGCTCTGCACACAGATAGAGAAGCTATGGACACAGATGGAGAAGCTATGGACACAGATGGAGAAGCTATGGACACAGATGGAGAAGCTATGGACACAGATGGAGAAGCTATGGACACAGATGGAGAAGCTATGGACACAGATGGAGAAGCTATGGACACAGATGGAGAAGCTGTGGAGACTAATGGAGAAGCTCTGGAGACTAATGGAGAAGCCCTGGAGACTAATGGAGAAGCCCTGGAGACAGATGGAGAGCCTCTGGACACAAATTGAAAAGCTCTGGAGACAGATGGAGAGACTCTGGAGACAGATGGAGAGACTCTGGAGACAGATGGAGAGACTCTGGAGACAGATAGAGATACTCTGAAGACAGATGGAGAAGCTCTGGAGACAGATGGAGAAGCTATGAACACAGATGGAGAAGGTCTGGACACAGATGGAGAGCCTCTGGACACAAATGGAAAAGCTCTGGACACCGATGGAGAGACTCTGAAGACAGATGGAGAGACTCTGAAGACAGATGGAGAGACTCTGAAGACAGATGGAGAGACTCTGAAGACAGATGGAGAGACTCTGAAGACAGATGGAGAAGCTCTGGAGACAGATGGAGAAGCTATGAACACAGATGGAGAAGGTCTGGACACAGATGGACAAGCTCTGGACACAGATGGAGAGCATCTGGGGACTAATGGAGAAGCTCTGGAGACTAATGGAGAAGCTCTGGAGACTAATGGAGAAGCCCTGGAGACAGATGGAGAGCCTCTGGACACAAATTGAAAAGCTCTGGAGACAGATGGAGAAGCTCTTGAGAAAGATGGAGAGACTCTGGAGACAAATGGAGAAGCTCTGGATACAGATGAAGAAGCTCTAGACACAGATGGAGAAGCTCTGGAGTCAGGTGGAGAAGCTCTGGAGTCATGTGGAGAAGCTCTGGAGTCAGGTGGAGAAGCTCTGGCCACGGATTGAGAAGCTCTGGAGACAGATTGAATGACTATAGAACCAGATGGAGAAGTTCGGAACACAGATGGAGAGACTCTGGAGACAGATGGAGAGACTCTGGAGACAGATGGAGAGACTCTGAAGACAGTTGGAGAAGCTATGAACACAGATGGAGAAGCTATGAACACAGATGGAGAGACCATGGAGACAGATGGAGAAGCTCTAGCTCTGGAGAAAGATGGAGAGACTCTGGAGACAAATGGAGAAGCTCTAGATACAGATGGAGAAGCTCCAGACACAGATAGAGAAGCTCTAGAGTTAGATGGAGAAGCTCTGGACACGGATGGAGAAGCTCTGGACACAGAAGGAGAAACTCTGGACACAGATGGAGAAGCTCTGGACACAGATGGAGAAGCTCTGGACACAGATGGAGAAGCTCTGGAGACAGATGGAGAAGCTCTGGAGACAGATGGAGAAGCTCTGGAGACAGATGGAGAGACTCTTGAGACAGATGGAGAAGCTCTGGACACAGATGAAAAGAATCTGGACACAGACGGAAAAGCTCTGCACACAGATAGAGAAGCTATGGACACAGATGGAGAAGCTATGGACACAGATGGAGAAGCTATGGACACAGATGGAGAAGCTATGGACACAGATGGAGAAGCTATGGACACAGATGGAGAAGCTGTGGAGACTAATGGAGAAGCTCTGGAGACTAATGGAGAAGCCCTGGAGACTAATGGAGAAGCCCTGGAGACAGATGGAGAGCCTCTGGACACAAATTGAAAAGCTCTGGAGACAGATGGAGAGACTCTGGAGACAGATGGAGAGACTCTGGAGACAGATAGAGATACTCTGAAGACAGATGGAGAAGCTCTGGAGACAGATGGAGAAGCTATAAACACAGATGGAGAAGGTCTGGACACAGATGGAGAGCCTCTGGACACAAATGGAAAAGCTCTGGACACCGATGGAGAGACTCTGAAGACAGATGGAGAGACTCTGAAGACAGATGGAGAGACTCTGAAGACAGATGGAGAGACTCTGAAGACAGATGGAGAAGCTCTGGAGACAGATGGAGAAGCTATGAACACAGATGGAGAAGGTCTGGACACAGATGGAGAAGCTCTGGACACAGATGGAGAAGCTCTGGAGACAGATGGAGAAGCTCTGGAGACAGATGGAGAAGCTCTGGAGACAGATGGAGAAGCTCTGGAGACAGATGGAGAGACTCTTGAGACAGATGGAGAAGCTCTGGACACAGATGAAAAGAATCTGGACACAGACGGAAAAGCTCTGCACACAGATAGAGAAGCTATGGACACAGATGGAGAAGCTATGGACACAGATGGAGAAGCTATGGACACAGATGGAGAAGCTATGGACACAGATGGAGAAGCTATGGACACAGATGGAGAAGCTATGGACACAGATGGAGAAGCTGTGGACATAGATGGAGAGACTCAGGACGTTGCTACAGGTAAACATATTGATATGTGTCTATCAACTTCCTCTGGAGAGAAACCTTCATCACATCAGGAATATCTCAAGGCTTTTCCTGCAGCCATTTACTGACACATGTTTTGAAGAGCCACATTTGTGAAAGGTGCCATCTAATAGTAGAACAGACATGATCCGGTCTACATGTTTCTATCCTATGATCATTAAGCAGAACGTTGGAGGGAAGGATGAGCATCTGGCAGCCATACTGACCTCCGAGCAGCATCTCCTGCAGCAAGTTATCAATCTTGGCCATTCCAAAGAGTTTGACGAACTGGATCTGTTCGATCATCTGCCAAGTGATGCTCTGCAGAGTGGGCAGCAGAAGAAGCAGCTCCCCAAACCTCCCCCGTGAGTCATACTGGCGGTCATTGATGTAGTCCTCCAGGCTCACTTGGACCTGATATCTCATCCTCTTGATCTTTGAGGGATCACTCAGCCCTTTTGCATCTTATCAAACAGAAGAGATAAACCGATATGTAAACCGTTGTATTCAACATTACATTATATGAAACATATACACATTTCTCCTGCATAGCATTAGGGTTAGGGAAGGGCCGAGCTTTATTTTCTGCAAGGTTGTTAATGGAATCCCAGGACAGTGATCTTCTCTCTCAGTACAACCATGAATGATCACACTGTGACTGCACAATGCCTCTGGTGAAGAGGACTTTCCTATAGTTCTCTCTGGAGAATTGGCTATGTGGTGAATTTCTGCTGCCATACCTCAGTACAGGTGTCTTGATCTCTTCACTTACTCAAACCTCTCCCTCTGTCCACAGAGGACTATAGCGCCTGGAACTTGTGGTCTGAGCTCAGTTCCAAAAAATGTTTTATGCGGTAAACTAAAAGTTCTGGGGGACAAAGAAATCTCAAACAAATTAAAGTACACCTGAAGTGAGAGGAATGTGGAGGCTGCCATATTTTATTACCTTTTAAGCAATTCCAGTTGCCTGGTTGCCCTGCTGATCCAAGCAGGTGGGTGGGCAGAGAATTACTCACCTCACATCTGTGTTTCAAGCGCTGGAGCACAGCTTCACCGTTGCTACAGGTCTCCGCCTTCAATGCTGCCCACTGTGCTTCCTGTAGCCATACCGTATGGCTTGCCACCTGACTAGTGCCATATGGCTTGCCACGTGACTAGTGCCGAATGGCTTGCCACGTGACTAGTGCCGTATGGCTTGCCACGTGACTAGTGCCGTATGGCTTGCCGCGTGACTAGTGCCGTATGGCTTGCCGCGTGACTAGTGCCGTATGGCTTGCCGCGTGTCTAGTGCCGTATGGCTTGCCGCGTGTCTAGTGCCGTATGGCTTGCCGCGTGTCTAGTGCCGTATGGCTTGCCGCGTGTCTAGTGCCGTATGGCTTGCCGCGTGTCTAGTGCCGTATGGCTTGCTGCGTGTCTAGTGCCATATGGCTTGCCGCGTGTCTAGTGCCATATGGCTTGCCGCGTGTCTAGTGCCATATGGCTTGCCGCGTGTCTAGTGCCATATGGCTTGCCGCGTGTCTAGTGCCGTATGGCTTGTCGCGTGTCTAGTGCCGTATGGCTTGCCCGTGTCTAGTGCGGAATGGCTTGCCACGTGTTTAGTGCCGCATGGCTTGCCACGTATCTAGTGCCGTATGGCTTGCCACGTGTCTAGTGCCGTATGGCTTGCCACGTGTCTAGTGCCGTATGGCTTGCCACGTGTCTAGTGCCGTATGGCTTGCCACGTGTCTAGTGCCGTATGGCTTGCCACGTGTCTAGTGCCGTATGGCTTGCCACGTGTCTAGTGTCGTATGGCTTGCCACGTGTCTAGTGCTGTATGGCTTGCCATGTGTCTAGTGCTGTATGGCTTGCCACGTGTTTAGTGCTTTATGGCTTGCCACGTGTCTAGTGCCGTATGGCTTGCCACGTGTCTAGTGTTGTATGGCTTGCCACGTGTCTAGTACTGTATGCTCTGGCTAAGGCCATATATAACATATTTTGGCACAAGAAAGGAATTATACTGCACTAGGTAGGTTTGGGCATGGGACAGCACATAGGCTCAAGCAGCTGATCTGGAGCTTAGAAGATATCTTGAGTATTGAGTGCTCCTGACAATCACTGTGAAGCTGAGATACACAATGACTCTTCAAGGTCCCACTGCTTCCGTACTTACTACTTTTCTAATGTTTGTGAATTATGTCTATTCTCAACCATCAGCCCCAAGTTCTTACAAAGTCACAGTGTCTGCTGCAGAATGAGTAATGTGAAAATCAACCCAAATCCAGTCCGTAAGATCACCATGTATGGAGGCCGTCACCAACGGAAAGCCAAACCTCCTCCACATCACGGCCTAAAGCCAAGACATTCCTGCCGGAACATACTATTCGGCTCATACTCACCAGGGTCAAAGAATATGATGGCCTTCAAGCAGGCGTATTCATTGTCATCTATCTGCAGCTCCTGGAAAGGCAGCACCAGTTCATCCAAGATTCTGATGGCCACTCGCCCTACTTCAAGCTCTGGGCAGTTCCTGGGCACCACTCTGTCGTTACCTGCAGTACAGAAAGATGAACAACCTCCTTACATTACAACAGAATTTGTTCCATTGCCCACCACTCGATGTCCCTCCTCCCCCCACCAGAGCAACAGGCGTGTTGCTAGCCTGGAGACTAGTGATGAGTCTGTACAGCACCGGCGCAGCACTGTTGCCAAGGAGATTGAGTACCAATCCCTGCAGGGTGACCGAGATCCCCTGGTGTGTAAACCCAGCACTGCCTTTCTCTGGCATGTAGGAGGCAGCCTTACAATCTTACTAGCTAAATCTTCACAGTAAAGTATTGGAAAGTAATCCAGAGATCCAGAATATGCCCACAGATGACCATGTCTCATGTATTCACTAGATCAGTGATCTGTAAACTTGGCTCCCCAGCTGTTAAGGAACTACAAGTCCCACAATGCATGTGCCTTTATGAATCATGACTGTGGCTGTCAGATTCCTGCAATGCATGGTGGGACTTGTAGTTCCTAAACAGCTGGAGAGCCAAGTTTGCAGATCACTGCACTAGATGAAACTCATCTGAGGCTGCTGATAATGACCACTTCTACCGAGAGTCTAGTGTGTGTAGAGCAGCCCCTGATACCCCGCTAGAGATTAGCCCAGCAGACCGAAGAGTATAGTTCTCAGCACTGACCTCTGCCATGCATCATGCTTCACCTGCGCTGATCCATCGGCCACCCTTCCCCGTATCGCAACAACACAGCCCCGCCCATCTCCCCCCCCCCCCCCCCCTGTATAACGACAGCACGTCGCTAGCCTACAGGCCGGCAATGACTTTGTACAGCGCCGCCCTTCTTCCCCCGTATAATAACAGCACATGTCACTAGCCTACAGGCCAGCAATGCCTCTGTACAGCCTCCCGCATGCCTCACTTGTATGTGGGGCTCATAGGTTATACATGCAGCCAGATTTGAGGAGAGATGATCTGTAAGGTGTGTGAGCTATAAAGGACAGTGGTGCCCATCCCTCCCCGAGCATCTCACAATCATCAGCGGGCTCTATTGAAGGCGCAGGGTGCTTATCTCAGGGTCACTAATGTTTAACATATAATGATATCCCGCTTTATCTGGGGGCGGTGTAACGTTTGCTATCTTAACAACAGGCCATAAACATGAGGTCAGCTGACAGGTATTTGTCACAAAACAGTAACCTGGAGACCAGCAAGATGAACGTGGCAGGACTCCATGTATTCTATGGTGGAGAGATAGGGAAAGACCATGGGAGAGAGAGGGAAAGACCATGGGAAAGAGGGGGAGAGACCATGGGGAGAGAGGGAGAGATCACGGGGAGAGAGGGAGAAACCATAGGGAGAGAGTGACCACAGGGAGAGACCAAGCGGAGAGAGACCACAGGGAGAGAGAGAGGGAGAGAGACAACGGGGAGAGAGGGAGAGACCACTGGGAGAGAGAGAGAGACACCACGGGGAGAGTGAGAGACCACAGGGAGAGAGAGGAAGAGACCACAGGGAGAGAGAGAGAGAGAGAGAGACCACGGGGAGAGAGAGAGGGAGAGACCACGGGGAGAGAGAGAGGGAGAGACCATGGGGAGAGAGAGAGAGAGAGACCACGGGCAGAGAGAGAGAGACCATGGGGAGTGAGAGAGGGAGAGACCACAGGGAAAGGGAGAAAGGGAGAGAGACCATGGGGAGAGAGGGAGAAAGACCACAGGGACAGAGAGAGGAAGAGACCACAGGGAGAGAGGTTGAGACCATGGGGAGAAAGAGGGAGAGAGACCATGGGGAGAGAGAGGGAGAGAATGAGAGATCACAGGGAGGGGGAGAGAGAAAGGGAGAGAGACCACAGGGAGAGGGAGAGAGACCACAGGGACAGAGAGAGAGAGAGGAAGAGACCATGGGGAGAGAGGGAGAGACCACGGGGAGAGGGAGGGAGAGACCACAGGGATAGAGAGAGAGAGGGAGGGAGAGACCATGGGGAGAGAGAGGAAGAGAGGGAGAGACCCCAGAGAGAGACCAGAGGGAGAGGCCACAGGCAGAAAGAGAGAGAGAGAGAGAGAGAGATAGGGGCCACAGAGAGAAAGAGAGAGGCCACAGGGAGAGAGAGGGAGAGACCATGGGGGGAGAGAGAGAGACACCATGGGAAGAGAGAGAGAGACCATGGGGAGAGAGAGAGAGGGAGAGACCATGGGGAGAGAGAGGGAGAGACCATGGGGAGAGAGAGGGAGAGACCACAGGGGGAGGGAGAGAGGGAAAGTCCTTGGGGAGAGAGAGGGATAGAGGAAGAGACCACAGAAAGAGAGGAGGAGAGAGGCAGAGACCACAGGGGAGAGAGAGACAGAGACCACGGGGAGAGAGAGAGACCAAGGGGAGAGAGAGGGGGAGAAAGAAAGGGATAGACCACAAGGAGAGGGAGAGACCATAGGGAGAGAGAGAGATAGACCACAGGGTTAGAGAGAGAGAGAGATGGGGAGATAGAGGTAAAGACCACAGGGAGAGGTGGGGAGAGAGTGAAAGACCACAGGGGGAGAGAGAGGGAGAAACCACAGAGAGAGTACCCTGATCACATAAAACGGGCGCCAGTAAGGGTGGCCCTGAACAGGCACCGGGGAGATGGACAGGTGAACCCACACTGCGCTGCAAAGAGTACTATGCAGAGGCACTGGGGACCACTATTAATGGGGGGGGGGGGGGGGGAACCCAGAGGGGCAATTATATCTGGGAACAGATTCCTGTCTGGTCAGGTTCTGGGTGCCCACCTATAAGTGTATGGGCACCTTACATACATCCAATTCTGATTAGTCAATGCTAATGTTACCACTTCCATATAGTATGAGAGCTCACCTACACAATCACCACACTATTCAAAATCTGCTGCCCCTCAAACGTCATGGAAGCAGAAAAACTGTCCAATCATTCGCCAATCAAAATTGAATGCATATAGGAAGGTGGCATTGGCGGACGGAGACATCATAAGGATAGACAGAAGATAAATGCTACAGACAGACTATGGCATGAGAAGCTCACCCAGGAGGAGGACATCTTTGTACATCATAGACCTCTTTGCAGCCCCGAGCAGGAGATGTTCTCCAGCGTGAGCACGCAGCAGCGCCACCTAGGAGGAAACAGCAGAAAGTTTATCGCCACAATGCTCAGTGTACGCTGCACTTCAGCACAACGCCACCCGCCACACAAGGAGGAAGCAGCAGATAACTTATCACCACAACACTCAGTCTAGACTGCACTTCAGCACAATGCCACCTGCCACACACTACTATCGCTACCCCCAATATATTTCCATAACCAGCCACACACTACTATCGCTACCCCCGATATATTTCCATAACCAGCCACACACTACTATCGCTACCCCCGATATATTTCCATAATCAGCCACACCCTACTGTCGCTACTCCCAATATATTTCCATAACCAGCCACACCCTACTATCGCTACCCCCAATATATTTCCATAACTAGCCACTCCCTACTATCACTACCCCCAATATATTTCCATAACCAGACACACACAGTACTATCGCTACCCCCAATATATTTCCATAACCAGCCACACCCTACTATCGCTACCCCCAATATATTTCCATAACCCGCCACACACTACGATCGCTACCCCCAATATATTTCCATAACCAGCCACACACTACGATCGCTACCCCCAATATATTTCCATAACCATCCACACCCTACTATCGCTACCCCCAAAATATTTCCATAACCAGCCACACCCTACTATCGCTACTCCCAATATATTTCCATAACCACCTCTGGAATGCCCCTTCCACAGCACATCCGCCACTCTCCCACCTTTGAAATCTTTAAACGCTCCTTGAAAACTCACCTCTTCCGACAAGCATATGCTCTACCTTAGGCCATGCACCCTTCAACCTCGCGTCTAGTTTTACTCCTTACTAAATAACCCAATCACGCACTGCCTGTATATATACTGTATACTCCCCCACCTCTTGTTTTCAACCCATTCCTTTAGATTGTAAGCTTACAAGGGCAGGGCTCTCACCCTTTTGTGTCTTGGAATGTTATTCATTTAATAATCGTTACATATAGACACCCTGGACGGCCCTTCATGTGCTTAGAAAAAACTTTATTAGTACAAAATTGAACAGATCACACAGCAGCTGGGTTCCCCTATTAAAATCTTAAAATCAAATACAGAACTGGAGGGAGCGCTCCTTTCCAAATATTTCCACCTCTCACTATCAGGTTATTGCAGCCAACTGGTCGCCCACCCAGCCTAAGCCTATGCCAACCGTGGCTGCCACCGATATAGTGAGTGTGTAGATGGACCCACCACCGACGCACACCCTGAGGCCTCTATGGAGCTGCAGCTACACTGTTGTCAATGCACTTCAAATGTCCATGGGCAACTGTCCTCTGGTTTTGCAAACCAATCTGCGTGATAATAACATCTCCAGCATTGCTTATTTCTGAATTGATCAGCATAAAGTCCCTTAAGCTCAACACACACCATACAATCTTGGTTGTACAGATTTACCAAATCTATGTAATATAAGGGCCAACAGATTGAAAATACCTTGAATGATTGATTGGATAAGCCCTTATACTACATGAAAGTGGTAAGATTGAACAACCAAGATTGTATGGTGTGTGTTGAGCCTTACATGCACTATTTCCAATCTTGCAAAAGAGATGATGGTGTGCATCCAGGTGTACGGCAACAGTCCACGGTCAACATGTATGGCATACAATTCCCCGCAGGGCTATATGATGTAACTCACGGCTCCCTGGGCGTTATGCTTCCGGGGAGGATCCTCACGTCCCTTGGCCGTTGTCTCATCCGGTTTGTCACACTGCCTGGTCCGCAAAGCTCCGGGTTGTTCACACTACCTTTTCAGTGATATACAGTACTTCTACGCATACCAAAACTACAAAAAGTATGCGAAATTCAAATCCGAGTTCAAACCCTGAGGAATTTTTGTCCCCAATCTGTAGATCCAAGTAGCTTCAATCTTGAAGAGATCGTTCTCAATATCTCCACCTCTGTTTGGAACTTTTTTGTTTAATTATTCCTTTAAAGCGAAGGCCAGCAGGTCTCCCTCCGTGAAAGTCCACTAGGTCCACTAGGCCAGCATTTCCAAGACTTTCACGGAGGGAGACCTACTAATAAAGTTTTTTCTAAGCACATGAAGGGCCGTCCAGGGTGTCTATATGTAACGATTTCCAAATAAGGCTGGTTGTGCCCTCCTCCTTCTTGGAGTAGTGCAGTCTGGCTGGTCTGCTCACAATTTATATATTACCTGATTATTCATTTAATAGTTTGCACTCTGTTATACATTTTAGTCATCATGTTGAATCTGTTATTGTAATCACCAGTTTTGTATTTTGTACCAGTGTCCATATTAGATGTATATCATTGTCTGTATCATTATGTATCCCGTTTGTTTTCCTACTTTGTACAGCACCATGGAATATGCTGGCACTTTATAAATAATAATAATATTAACCAGCCACACACTACTATCACTACCCCCCATATATTTCCATAACCCCCCCACTCACTACTATCGCTACCCCTAATATATTTATATATTGGTACTGTGGGGTTGGGGAATGTCATTCATATTGTGACCAGAGCAGTATTCTGGTCATAGCACACCATGTATTTCTGGCTCATATCTCCCAGCTTACAAGAACGTCTGACTTTAGTTTAAAGAGACCCAATTATGCTAAAGACACATAGAAATAGTTGGGAGAAGGTTAAATTGTAAAGGACTGAGCACAATGTTGGCCATGGCATGGCTGACTGCCTGGCTCGGGTTAACCATTGTCACTGGCCCCAGTTAAACATCAAGGTGGTAGAAAACACAAAGGTTAATGATGAGGTGTGGAGTGACAATGTGTGATGAACAGGGCCTCACTAATGACTGTCACCAGCTTCTGACAGGGTCCCAATCTCTGCTGCTGAAACACTTGAGAGGTTTCCAGGGCAGATGGACCCTTTGAAGTGATGAAATGTAGTCAGTCATCTGTCCAAGCACAGCTTCAGCTATAACTTCAGCCACAGCTTCAGCCATAGCCTACAGATGGACAAACTACCCAGACAATCCATCCTGAAGATTCCACCAATAGGGGCATCATCCAACAGCCTTCCTCCCATATCTGAGGCTTTCGGGGATCCACCACAGCTACAACCAGCTGGTCTCACCAAGGCGCTCAAAGACAAAGAACAACAGTCACCCGATGCACTAAACTTTCCCATAATGTTAGACAAGACACATAACATTTATATCCAGACGGACTCAAAGCGCTTCAGGGCTACAGACACTTAGCTGTAATCATGAGCATTAGTGAGCCTTGCCCAAAGACTCCTTCCTCTCTTACATACTGGCGTGAGCCGGGATATGGCTATTTGGGTTGAAAAAAGACATAGGTGCATGGAGTTCTGACTGGCAGAGTACAATCAGAAACTGGAAACCCTCTTGTGTAACTTCTGTGGGTTCCTCCTCGATAAGAAGAGCCATGAGTGTCTCATTGATGCTGCCCCTTCCCTCTCCATAGCACAAAACATGGGCGCTCAACCCAGCCAGATGCTCCTATATGTGGGGTGTATGTCATCACCCACACTGGAGACACATGAATGGTCAGAGCAGGTGGACACTGGAGACATGAATGGGGAGAGCAGGTGGACACTGGAGACACATGAATGGTCAGAGCAGGTGGACACTGGAGACACATGAATGGGCAGAGCAGGTGGACACTGGAGACACATGAATGCGGAGAGCAGGTGGACACTGGAGACACATGAATGCGGAGAGCAGGTGGACACTGGAGACACATGAATGGGCAGAGCAGGTGGACACTGGAGACACATGAATGGGCAGAGCAGGTGGACACTGGAGACACATAAATGGGCAGAGCAGGTGGACACTGGAGACACATGAATGGGCAGAGCAGGTGGACACTGGAGACACATGAATGGGCAGAGCAGGTGGACACTGGAGACACATGAATGGGCAGAGCAGGTGGACACTGGAGACACATGAATGGGCAGAGCAGGTGGACTCTGGAGACACATGAATGGGCAGAGCAGGTGGACACTGGAGACACATGAATGGGCAGAGCAAGTGGACACTGGAGACACATGAATGGGCAGAGCAGGTGGACACTGGAGACACATGAATGGGCAGAGCAGGTGGACACTGGAGACACATGAATGGGCAGAGCAGGTGGACGCTGGAGACACATAAATGGGCAGAGCAGGTGGACACTGGAGACACATGAATGGGCAGAGCAGGTGGACACTGGAGAGTGGAGACACATGAATGAATGAAGAGGTGATGGGTCATGCTTTGTGGTGCCCCTGCTAGGCTTCTGGACCTCTGAGCTACAGCAGCTGGGGTTTAAACTGGACTCAGCTTGGTGAGGGGGGGGGGGGGAGCTTAGACCACTGAGGAGGGGGGGAGCTTAGACCATTCACAGGAGACCACAGCCACATCCTGTCCACCTACCTGGTCATCCAACGGAAGCTCACAGAATGCTGGGATATACTTGGCCCATTCCACCAGGACGAGGAGCTGCTGCTTCATGGAATCACACACATCCGTTATGCTGGCAATCTTCTTTCCTCTGATGTCAGAGTTCAGCATAGCCACCGATGATGTGATCTGCAAGATACAATAATATAACAGTGACATGACTATATACTCTGTACAGTGCTGCAGAAGATGTCAGTGCTATATACAAACAATAATAATATGGTGGGACATTAGACTATGACTATGGAAGGATTAGATTGTGATATTTTATTAGAAAAATAATCAAATAAATACAAGCATACATATATAAAAATAATAAATAAAAGTATGCATATCAATACAACAATAAATGCAAGGAAAATTTCCTCAAAGACAAATATCAACATCAAGTATGAAAAAGCACTTGAAATACATAACATATATACACGGAAAAAATTTCCTGAAAGAACAACCAAAACTATTAACACTATCAACATCACAATAGAAATGCAATCAGAAATAACATAGTGTAGACCAGTACTGCCAAAGGGGTACACAAAATGCTCACACTCATACCAAACAAGACCTCACAATTAAAAAACAAACAAAAAAAAAACCCACCAAAAGGAAAATAAAGACAACACCTACATCACAACAATCATACAAATGAAACCACCAACATAATCGCATTTAGACCACTCATACAGAATTCAAGGGACTTTTACGCCCTTTTTGATCAGAGGACTAGGGCCTAAACCCTGGACACTAAAGACTAAGGACAAACGTAATCTGTTTGTCTTTGTTTTTGTCTTGTTTTACAAGACAGTGCAAAAAAATAAAATAAAGTAAAAATAAATAAAACCCTTAAACAAATACACATAAAAGGGAACACAAAAGGGATAACTTTGTGGCCACTCTTCAAAAAAAATTATTAAAAAAAAATCAAAAGGCAAAGGTGGAAAGTAGAGCAATAGAAAAGCCACCATAAGAAAGACTCCACCAGGTCAACGGGGCCTGATGTTCTGCCATGCCAGAACCCAAGCCTCTCCTCCCAGCTTACGTCTCTCTAAAAACCGAATTTTACCCACCTCACCCAGAATATTGCTCACCACCACCTGGACAGGCAAGTTTTTCTGTCTGATTGTTTAATTGCACCGTGCCAACCACCTGTAACGCCTAACCACTAAGCAAACTATATACAAAGTGCACAGATCAAAACCCTGGTGTTAATTGAAAGCTCCATATGACCACTCAGCATAACTAAGATGCTCCAGAAATGGGATATTCAGGGCCCCCTGTAACGAGTGGCGGGGATACGGCAGTCACGGAGAACAGCGTGACCGCCGCCACCACCCCCGCCGCTCAGCTGCGCACGCCGCGCACGGGACTCTCGCCCGTGCACAGCCTCAGGTCTACGCATGCGTGCGGCGTGATTGGCTGGGCGGGCTCTGGAATCCCAGAGCCCGCCCAGCCAATCAGCGGCTTCCTGGATAAAGGACACAGGCTTTCAGTTGCCCGCTGTCTGCTGTTGCGAATACACTGTGTTAGCGCTCAGACCTAGGTAGATCCTTGTGTGCTTTGATCCGGCAGGAACCCGGGGATTCACACTTAAACTAGGTTTATTGTTATATTGTGATTATCTGTGTTTGACTCTTTGCCTTTCCTGACTACCCTCTCTGCCTTGTGATTTTGTACCTCTGCCTATCTGATCTCGTTGCTGACCTATTGCCTGAACTTCACTCTGATTCTGCCTGCCGATTTTGTACCTTGTCTGCCCGTCTGTTGCCAACTCGATCTGTCTGACCACTCTCTCTCACCAGTGAGCCCTTGTCACTGGTGAGGGGTTCTCCGCACTACTATCTGTAACCTCCAGCTCCGCTGGTGAGCTTACTGCTGAGAAACTATCAGCAAAATACTGTTTGCACCAATCACTACACTCTGTGCAATAAAGTGGTGACTAGGTCACGTATTTTCCTTAGTGTTAGCTATTTCTGTATTATTGGTGATTCTGCAGATCACCACATAATCAGAAATAGTATCTGCATTATTGGTGATTCTGAAGATCACCACAAAATCAGAAATAGTATCTGCATTATTGGTGATTCTGCAGATCACCGCATAATCAGAAATAGTATTTTGTCATGCTGCCCCTACACTTTGGAACTCCCTGCCACACCCAATCAGGACAGCCCCATCCCTGGAAGCATTTAAGTCTAAACTGAAAACCTACCTTTTCAGTCTGGCATTCATGAACATCTGACTATCTCCTCTGTAACACAACCCAGCCTGAAACCCTGTATTAATCTGAGACACAGCTATGCGCTTTGAGTCCTATGGGAGAAAAGCGCTTTACAAATGTTATTGTATTGTATTATTGTATTATCTGCATTATTGGTGATTCTACAGATCACCACAAAATCAGAAATAGTATCTGCATTATTGGTGATTCTGCAGATCACCACAAAATCAGAAATAGTATCTGCATTATTGGTGATTCTACAGATCACCACAAAATCAGAAATAGTATCTGCATTATTGGTGATTCTGCAGATCACCACAAAATCAGAAATAGTATCTGCATTATTGGTGATTCTACAGATCACCACAAAATCAGAAATAGTATCTGCATTATTGGTGATTCTGCAGATCACCACATAATCAGAAATAGTATTATTATTATTATTATTTAGTATTTATATAGCGCCGACATATTACGCAGCGCTGTACAATGTATATACATATCTTATCACTAACTGTCCCTCAAAGGAGCTCACAATCTAATCCCTACCATTGCCATATGTCTATATTATGTAGTGTAAGTACTGTAGTCTAGGGCCAATTTTTTTTTTTTTTTTTTTACGGGGAGCCAATTAACTTATCCGTATGTTTTTGGAATGTGGGAGGAAACCGGAGTGCCCGGAGGAAACCCACGCAGACACGGAGAGAACATACAAACTCTTTGCAGATAGTGCCCTGGCTGGGATTCGAACCGGGGACCCAGCGCTGCAAGGCGAGAGAGCTAACCACTACGCCACCGTGCTGCCCATAGTATCTGCATTATTGGTGATTCTACAGATCACCACAAAATCAGAAACAGTATCTGCATTATTGGTGATTCTGCAGATCACCACATAATCAGAAATAGTATCTGCATTATTGGTGATACTGCAGATCACCAAATAATCAGAACTTTGTAATTTGGTAACACCCAGTGTTACGGTTACTAGCTGACACCTATCGTTACAACCACACACCTGTTTGTACACTTCTACATTGAAAGAACACGACATCAGAAAGTAGTCCATGCTCTCCTCGACACCACATCCTCGAGGACAGACACGGTCCGCCCAGGGCCGGATTTAAGCCAAGGCCACATAGGCAATGGCCTAGGGCACCCCAGGATCAAGGGCGGGTGGGCAACAAGCTATACTATTGGGAAGGGAAGGGTCACTTGACTATCTATACTGGAGGGAGAGGGATCATCAGGCTATCTATATGGAAGTGTGGGGAGGGTAATCTTATACTAGAGGGATGGGGGGTGGGGTCATCAGGATACCTCTATTGGAGGGAAGGGGTGGTCATCAGGTTATCTAAACTTAAGGGGGGGGGGAACGGTTATCTGGCTACCTATTGTGGAGGGAAGGGTAAACGGGGCAAACCTATATTGGAGGGAAAGGGAAGGGTCATCTGGCTATCTATACTGAAGGGGGGCGGCTGCTGACAGTGGCCTTGGGCGGCGAAGAGTACAAATCCGGCCCTGGGTCTGCCACACTCCGACACTTCATGTTCCCTCCAACGTAAAGCTTGCCCTGGAAGGTAAGCCAGGCGATGTCCCACAATTTGTTTGGAATGCGTGGCAAGTTAAGTACTCGCAACCCCTCCTTCAAAATTGTGCAAGGGCAATCCCTCAAGGCCAGTGTGTCATGATAGTAGGAATCCACCACCCGAGCCAAGAGGGCTTTCCTCTCGACCGATCTGATATCTTTCACCATCAATCCCCACTGCAGGAGTTTCTTCACACGAGGTACAACATAGGCCAGAAGATAGCCATGACATGCTCTCAGATTTTTCACTGGGCCACCGCTCTTCCAGCCTCTGAGGAAAGGCTCACACTAACCTGGAAAATACCAACCCAACTAGGCGGACTCTCTGCATATTACCAATATTATACGTAATAAAAATTAGAGAGGAAAACACGATTGGGTTGACCATCCCTAGGCCACCCTCCCACCTAGTTTTGAGCAATGTAATGTTCCTGTGTAGAGGATTCATCCTGTTCCCCCAGAGCATCTGGAAGAAAACGATGTTGATCCTGCTGTGCAGAGATGCTGGCAAAATTGCGACGTAGCTAACATACAACATGATTGGTACCAGATAGGTTTTGATCAAGTCAACCCTTTCTCTTAGAGTCAAATTCCAACTCTTCCAACGTGGTACTTTCAAGCTGACATCATTAAGTTTGCCTTCCCAATTTCGCAGGCCGTAATCGCCTGGGCCGAATTTGATGCCAAGGATCTTAATTTCAGGTTGAGGCAAGGGAAAGGAACTGGGAAATACAAAGGACTCTCCACCTTTACCCATCCCGAAAGTTTTGCACTTATCCAGATTGATCTTTTAACCGGATGCCAATGAGTACCGGGTGATCTCGTCAGCAACCACCACCGCCTCCTCTGCCTTGGAGACCACCACAGTGACATCATCAGCATAAGCCAACACCTTTAGAAGCAAGACACCAGGGATGCCAACCAGAACCCCACTGAGCGTGCTGCCCTCTAGCCTCCTCATGAAGGGGTCGATGGCAAACACATACAGCAGAGAACTTAGAGGACAACCCTGGTGGACCCCAGAACTAGAGATGGCCCGAACGGTTCGCCGGCGATCTTCCGGTAGTTCGCGTTCGCCATGTAAGGCAAACTTTCCCGGAAGTTCGGTAGTGCACCATTAGGGTCAACTTTGACCCTCTACATCACAGTCAGTAGGCACATTGTAGCCAATCAGGCTACACTCTCTCCTGGAGCCACTCCCCCCCTTACATAAGGCAGGCTCCGCCGGCCATTACACTCACTCGTGTGCCTGCAATAGTGAGAAAAGTGACAGCTGCTGGCAGACTCTCATAGGGAAAGATTAGTTAGGCTGTTGTAGGCTTGTTAGCTTGCTCCTTGCTGATTCTTATTGCTAAAATAGTACCCCACAACAGCTCTTTTGAGAGCTAATCTTGTTCTTGTGATTTTTTTTTCCTGTGTGTCTCACTGTTACTTGTGTTGCATAGACAGCCTTGCTAATTCATACTGTGTGTGTGCCACTGCCAGCCAGGCCCAGCACATTCAATGACTACCTGTCTGTGTGACAGGTGAACATTGTAATACCCAGTACTGCATATACCTACCTGTTGTGTTCAGTGAACCCACCTCATCACTGCATATACCTACCTGTTGTGTTCAGTGAACCCACCTCATCACTGCATATACCTACCTGTTGTGTTGAGTGCACCCACCTCATCACTGCATATACCTACCTGTTGTGTTCAGTGGACCCACCTCATCACTGCATATACCTACCTGTTGTGCTGAGTGAACCCACATCATCACTGCATATACCTACCTGTTGTGTTCAGTGAACCCACCTCATCACTGCATATACCTACTTGTTGTGTTCAGTGCACCCACCTCATCACTGCATATACCTACCTGTTGTGTTGAGTGCACCCACCTCATCACTGCATATACCTACCTGTTGTGCTGAGTGAACCCACATCATCACTGCATATACCTACCTGTTGTGTTCAGTGAACCCACCTCATCGCTGCATATACCTACCTGTTGTGTTGAGTGAACCCACCTCATCACTGCATATACCTACCTGTTGTGTTCAGTGAACCCACCTCATCACTGCATATACCTACCTGTTGTGTTCAGTGCACCCACCTACCTACGTGAGTGCACGCAGTGTGATATACACCTACCTACGTGAGTGCATGCAGTGTGATATACCACTCCGTGCATACCTGTTAACTGCACCTGTGTGACTGCACATTGTATTAGTCAAGTCAGTGCATACCTTTCACTTCATCCCCCCCGATATGGACAAAACGGACAAAACAGGTAGAGGAAGAGGTAGAGGCAGACCCAGAGAAAGCCCACCCGGCAGGTCTGTGCGAGCTCGTGTTGATGTGATTTCCTGCGGCCCTGACCCAAAGTACAGTGCTCAGAAGAAGGCAAATGCCATCAACTCCCAGACTCCCAAGATTGTCAGGACGTGGTTGACTATTTAACACAGAACACCTCATCTTCTGCAGCCACCAGCGCTACTACAAGCACCACATCCGCTGCATTTGACACTTCACAGGAGTTATTTGGTGGTGAAATCACTGATTCACAGCCACTACTGCAACAACAAGATGAAGGCGCTAAGCAAGTTACACCACCTCATATGTGTTAGTTAGGCGATACTATAGACGTAACATGTGAGGAGGAGGATGATGAAGTACCTGCTGTTGGTGCAGTTTTGGAGGTGTCTGAGGCAAGCGAAGCTGGGCAGGATGATTATGATGATACGGATCACACATGGGTTCCTAAGAGACAAGATGACCAAGGGGACAGTTCAGAGGGGGAGTCAGAGAGGAATAGGAGGAGAAAGAAGCAGGGGGAGCTCGTCCTCAGAAACAGCTGGTGGCAGTGTCCGGCGCAATGTATTGCCACCTATGGACAGCCAGCCAACATGCCCTTCAACGTCAGCTGCTGAGGCCATCATAGTGCCATCACCCCAAGGGGGCTCAGCGGTTTGGACATTTTTTAGTGCGTCTGCCTCAGATCGGAGCAATGCCATCTGTTCTCTTTGCCTCCAAAAATTGAGCCGTGGAAAGGCCAACACTCACGTTGGGACAAGTGCCTTATGAAGGCACCTGGAGAAAAGGCACAAACTGCAATGGGAAGAGCACCTGAGCAAAAGCAGCACACAAAAGAAAAGCCACCCTCCTTCTCCTCTTACACCTTCAGGTGCTGCATCTTCAGCCGCTTTCTCCCTTGCACCTTCACAGCCACCCTCCTCCACTCCGCCTCTGACCTTGAGCGGTTCCTGCTCCTCTGCCCTCAACAGCCAGGTGTCCGTGAAGGAAATCTTTGAGCGGAAGAAGCCAATTTCTGCCAGTCACCTCCTTGTACAGCGTCTGACAGCTGGCGTGGCGGAACTGTTAGCTCGCCAGCTGTTACCATACAAGCTGGTGGACTCTGAGGCCTTCCATAAATTTGTGGCCATTGGGAACCGCAGTGTAAGATGCCAGGCAGCAATTATTTCTCTAAAAAGGCGATACCCACCGTGAAGTGGAGAGGCAAGTGGTGTCATCTCTGGCACACAGCGTTGGGTCAAGGGTCCACCTAACCATGAATGCCTGGTCTGCCAAGCACGGTCAGGGCCGCTACATTACTTACACAGCCCATTGGGTCAACCTGGTGACCGATGGCAAGCAGGGAGTACGTGGCTGTGCAGCGGATCAACTTGTGACACCTCCACAGCTTGCAGGCAGGCCTCCTGCCACCTCCTCTCCGCCTGCTACATCTTCTTTGCTGTCGTCATCCTCCTCCTCCTTGGCTGGTGCCGCAATCTCCTCTCCAGCTACACAGCCCCATCTCCCCAGGGCCTATGCTGCATGCCAGGTACGACGGTGTCACGCCATCTTAGACATGTCTTGCCTCAAAGCGGAGAGTCACACTGGAGCAGCTCTCCTGGCTGCTCTTAACAAACAAGTGGATCAGTGGCTGACCCCGCACCAGCTGGAGATCGTCAACGTGATGTGTGACAACGGCAGCAATCTCTTTTCTGCTTTGAATTTGGGAAAGCTGACACATGTACCCTGCATGGCACATGTGCTGAATTTAGTCATTCAAAGATTTGTGTCAAAGTACCCAGGCTTAGAGGACGTCCTGAAGCAGGCCAGGAAGTTGTGTGGGCATTTCAGGCAGTCTTACACGGCCATAGCACGCTTTGCAAACATTCAGCGGAGAAACAACTTGCCGGTAAGACGCTAGATATGTGATAGCCCGACTCACTGGAATTCGACCCTGGTCATGCCAGCCTCTCGCCTGCTAGAACAGGAGAAAGCCGTCACCCAGTACCTCTACAATTTCAGTAGAAGGACACAATCTGGGGAGATGGGGATGTTCTGGCCCCCGAACTGGACACTGATGCGAAATGCATGCAGGCTCATGCGGCCGTTTGAGGAGGTGACCAACCTGGTGAGTCGCAGTGAAGGCATCATCAGCGACTTGATCCCATACGCTTACTTTCTGGAGCGTGCCGTGCGTAGAGTGGTGGATCAAGCTGTGAAGGAGCGCGAAGAGGAACAGTTACGGCAGAAACAGTTGTGAGAGCAATTTACATCAGAACCAGATGTTTCCTCAACACCTGTGACAGCACAGAGGGGAGAGGAGGAGGGAAGAGTCGTGTGGGGAAGAGGAGTCAGACGAATGATGAGGAAGGTGTTTCTGTGGAGGAGGAGGCAGCGGCAGAAGAACAACCACAGCAGGCGTCGCAGGGGGCTTGTGCTGCTCAACGTTCCCATGGTATTGTTCATGGCTGGGGGAGGAGGACTTAACTGACATCACTGAGGAAGAGCAAGGGGAGATGGAGAGTACGTCTGGATCCAACTTTGTGCAGATGGCGTCTTTCATGCTGTCCAGCCTGTTGAGGGACCCCCGTATAAAAAAACTCAAGGGGAATGAGCTGTACTGGGTGGCTACCCTACTAGACCCTCGGTATAGGCACAAAGTGGTGGACATGTTACCAATTCACCAAAAGGCAGAAAGGATGCAGCACATGCAGAACAAGCTGGCAAGTATGCTTTACAATGCGTTTAAGGGTGATGTCACAGCACAATGCAATAAAGGTACCACTGTCCGTAATCCTCCCATGTCCACGCATGCAAGGACAGGAAGGTCCAGCGATCTCATGGTGATGTCGGACATGCAGACATACTTTAGTCAAATAGCCCTTCCGGATCCACCCTCCACCAACGCCTGGACCGGCAGGTAGCCGGCTACCTGGCCTTAAGTGTGGATGTAGACACTGTGAGCAGCTATGAACTCTTGGACTACTGGGTGCGCAGGCTTGACCTGTGGCCAGAGCTGTCACAATTTGCCATCCAACTTCTGTCTTGCCCTGCCTCAAGCGTCCTGTCAGAAAGAACCTTCAGCACAGCTGGAGGCATTGTCACTGAGAAGAGAAGTCGCCTAAGTCACAAAAGTGTTCAGTACCTTTATCAAAATGAATGAGGCATGGATCTGGCATGGTTCTGCGTCAAATCAGGATTTTTCCCTGGGACTTTTGGCATCTATCCCACTCCTCCATGCAAAAACTCAGATGTTAGACCCTTTGAAACATCTTTTTCATCACTTTTGTGGCCAGCATAAGTGTTTCTAGTTTTCAAAGCTTGCCTCCCCATTGAAGTCTATTGCGGTTCACGAAAGTTCATGCGAACCGAACCTTTTGCGGAAGTTTGCGAACCGAAAATCGGAGATTCAGGCCATCTCTACCCAGAACTTACCTCAAAAGGCTGGCTGACCCATCCATTGATGGGCATGAAACTTTCAGCTCCTTTCTACAATGTTCGCAGCCAATTAACAAAACCACCTGGCAAACCATAGACGCTAAGTAGACACCACAGACACTTGTAGTTGACTCTATCGAAAACTTTCGACTGATCCAAAGTTAGCTGGTACTTTCCCCAACCTTCAGCCCTGCACCATTCCAGGACTTCTCGGACAGCCAAGAGTGCGGAGAGTGTACTTCTACCCGAGACAGAGCAGTGCTGATGGCAGGAAAGCACATCCGTCACCTGGGACAAGCACTAGAATAAAACTTTTGCCAGGATCTTCCCATCGTCATTGAGAAGGCTGATGGGACGCCAGTTCTCAATCATCTCAGGAACACAACCTTTTGACCAGGGTTGCTCGCCAGAGATCGCGAATTCGAACTTACCCGTGATCACGGGTAGATTTTCATGATTGCCGAATTCGAAGAGCGATACTGCTCCCGAATTTGAAGTCGAATGTACCCGAATAGTCACTCTCGAATTCGGCCGTGATCACGGGTGTTAACGCGTGATCACGAATTCGGCTTCGGTATCCAGGGGATGACGTCATTGGGCCAATCAGAAGGTCCCCAGCTGAGGCCCTAGCAACCAATCAGAGGAGGGGAGCCTGGCCCTCCCCTCCTCTACATAAGGCGGCGGCCATCTTAGGGAGCCCGTCCTTGCTTGTGACTCTGCGGTACTGAGAGCATCTCCAGTGCTGCTGCGTGTCTTAGCAAGTGCTTTTAAACTGTTAAACCCAGCGTTTTGCCTCCTACACACATTCTACACACATTGACATACCTCCCAACTTTTGGAGATTAGAAAGAGGGACACTTAAGTCACTCCCCTGATCATGCCCCGTCACACTCCTAGACACGCGTACCATAAAGATTCCATAAGAAAAATATGTTGTTTTATAATTCAAACCACACTGGTCCTTTCTATCCTGGTTCATTTTCCTTCATATTAACATTTGAAAATAAATATATCAATTTAAAAGATGGGAATAAAGTTTAGAGGCAATTAAACACATTTTTTCAGTAGAGAAATATATATATTAACATAGAAAGAGGGACAACATCCTGAAAGAAGGACAAATAAGGAGGAGAGAGGGACAGAGGGATAGGGTTCACAAAGAGGGACTGTCCGTCCATAAGAGGGACAGTTGGGAGCTATGTAGTTGCCCCCAGTGTAGGTAGTATAGTCACCCCCAGATTAGCTAGTATAGTTGCCCCCGTATTAGTATATAGTTGCCTCCAATGTAAGTAGTATAGTCGCCCCCAGTATAGCTAGTATAGTTGCCCCCGTATTAGTATAGTTGCCTCCAGTGTAAGTAGTATAGTCCCCCCAGTATAGCTAGTATAGTTGCCCCCGTATTAGTATAGTTGCCTCCAGTGTAAGTAGTATAGTCGCCCCCAGTATAGCTAGTATAGTTGCCCCAGTATAGTATAGTTGCCCCCAGTATAGCTAGTATAGTTGCCCCAGTATAGTATAGTTGCCCCCGGTATGGGGGAAGCTTGGAAGGAGGGACAGCGGCGGGGAGGAGGGCCAGACCCCCACCTTCCTCACCTGGGTCAACTCCTTCTGGCGCTTCCCCCATTCAAATTAGCAGCAGCAAACAGAAGCGGGCGGAGAGGAATTACTAACCTTCTTGCGTTCCAGGTGATGGCGCGCAGCTTCATCGTCACATGACGCTGGTCTCCGACTTTTCCGCCGCTCACTGTGCTTCCGCTAATCAGGAAGCACAGGGCGGTGGAGAAGGCGGTGACCAGTGTCACGTGATCACCCCGTCACCCCCTGTCACCACCTGTCACTGCTACCCATCAGATCAGCAGGGCTGTGGAGTCGGTACAAAAATCCACCGACTCCGACTCCTCAGTTTAGGATTCCTCCGACTCCAACTCCGACTCCTCTAATTTGCATATTACAATCTTGTTGATTGAAAGTATGTAACATGAAATTCGTCTCATAACTGCCAACGCTTAGGAATTTTAAAAGACAACTGAAGTGAGAAGAATATGGAGACTGCCATATTTATTCCCTTTAGTCATAGAATAAAACTAGTCCTTGGTAAGAGTACTTGTAAAAGGTACAGGCTGGAACAAAGAACATCTATCAGGCCCTAGGCAATGTAACTGTGGGTACATGTAAGAGTGATGTGCAGGTACTCTGCAGGGGAATGAGGAGATTCTTCCGCTATTACACATTCTTCATGCACAATCTGAACATGGATCAGGCCCTAGGCAATGTAACTGTGGGTACATGTAAGAGTGATGTGCAGGTACTCTGCAGGGGAATAAGGAGATTCTTCCTCTATTACACATTCTTTATGCACAATCTGAACATGGATCAGGCCCTAGGCAATGTAACTGTGGGTACATGTAAGAGTGATGTGCAGGTACTCTGCAGGGGAATAAGGACGTTTATGGGTGATAGACAACACCTCTGTGTTCAATGTGCACAACATTCTCAGTGGATTCCCTGCAGCTCTGTGGAGAGTGCATATGTAGAGTATAGTACTTCTGTGTAACAAAGTAAACCTGAGACAGATGAAATTAAAGTTTTATACTTTCCTGGGGCTTCCTCCAGCCCCCTTCAGGCTAATCAGTCCCTCGCTGTCCTCCGCCACCTGGATCTTCTGCTATGAGTCCAGGTACTTGAGCCAGTCTGGCGTAGTGCGCATGCACACACTACGCCGCCGGGAGCGTACTACACCTGTGCAGCACTGTTGCACAGGTGCAGAACACTCCTGGCTGTGGAAGCGGCATGCGGCCGGACTGCGCTGACTGGCTGAATTACCAGGACTCATAGCAGAAGATCCAGGTGGTGGAGATTGACAGCGAGGGACTGATTAGCCTGAAAGGGACTGGAAGAAGCCCCAGGTATGTATAAAACTTTTCTTTTCATCCTTCTCAGGTACCATTTATTTCGCAGTCACCAAAGCAAATTTTAACAACATATCAAATTATTTGATTTCATGAGCAAAGAGAGTGCATACATTTGCATAAATCAGAATCAATGCAGAATTATTTCCATCTCATTGACCATCTCTATTAGTGACACGGCTACACATCAGGCTTTATACTTACAGCATAGATGTTATTTAGTATATATAAGAGATTCCTGTGTACACATCATATATACAGTCACAATCAGATGTGTATATCTGACTTTAAAAATACGGGGACTGCTTTATTGAAGCAGCACAAGTAACTAATGTTGATTGGTTTATTTCATTTTTGTGGACTAAGCACAGCTATTACTGTATGTATAAATTATTTATGATGACTATTATCTGAGAAATAGAACATTTTATCATATTTTCTATTTTAATTAGTTTAAATTCCTTAGGAGTCAGAGTCGGAGTTGGTGCATTTTTTCCCCGACTCCGACTCCAGGCACCCAAAATTGCCCCGACTCCACGACTCCGACTCCGATTCCACAGCCCTGCAGATCAGACTCTAATCTGCCCCTTGCGGGCACCCAATCACCCGCCCACACCCTCAGATAGCCCTCCAGACCCCCTCTGATCAACTCGCCAGTGCATTGCTTGCATATATTCTCCCCTGTAATCGCCTACTGATCACCTATCAATCACCCCGTCACCCCCTGTCGCCACCTGTCACTGCTACCCATCAGATCAGACCCTAAACTGCCCCCTGCGGGCACCCAAACACCCGCCCACACCCTCAGATTTCCCTCAGACCACCCCTTATCACCTCCCCAGTGCAATATTTACATCTGTTCTCCCCTCTATTCACTCACTGATCACCCATCAATCACCCCCTGTCACTGCTACCCATCAGATCAGACCCTAATCTGCCCCTGGGCAGCACGGTGGCGTAGTGGTTAGCTCTCTCGCCTTGCAGCGCTGGGTCCCTGGTTCGAATCCCAGCCAGGGCACTATCTGCAAAGAGTTTGTATGTTCTCTCCGTGTCTGCGTGGGTTTCCTCCGGGCACTCCGGTTTCCTCCCACATTCCAAAAACATACGGATAAGTTAATTGGCTCCCCCTAAAAATTGGCCCTAGACTATGATACATGCACTCCATAATATAGACATATGGCAATGGTAGGGATTAGATTGTGAGCTCCTTTGAGGGACAGTTAGTGACAAGACAATATATATATATACACAATGTACAGCGCTGCGTAATATGTCGGCGATATATAAATACTAAATATTAATAATAATAATAATAATAGGGCACCCAATCACCTGCCCACACCCTCAGAACGCCCTCAGACCCCCTCTGATCAACTCGCCAGTGCATTGCTTGCATATATTCTCCCCTGTAATTACCTACTGATCATCTATCAATCACCCCTTCACTGCTACCCATCAGATCAGACCATAATCTGCCCCCTGCGAGCACCCAAACACCCGCCCACACCCTCAGATCACCCTCAGACCCCACCTGACCACCTTTCCAGTGCATTATTTACATCTGTTCTCCCCTCTAATCACCCACTGATCACCCATCAATCACCTCCTGTCACCCCCTAGCACACCTACCCATCAGATCAGGCCCTAATTTGCCCCGTGTGGGCTCCTGATCACTCGGCCAAACCCTCAGATCCCCCTAAGACCCCCTTCCGATCACCTCCCTAGTGCATTGATTGCATCTATTCTCCCCTCTAATCACCCTCTGAGACACCCATCAATCACCTCCTGTCACCCCCTAGCACACCTACCCATCAGATCAGGCCCTAATCTGCCCCCTGCGGGCTTCTGATCACCCGGCCAAACCCTCACCCGCCCCACCGCAGTGACAGAATTTTTTTTCTGATCACTGCTGGTCTCTACGACTTAATTGTGGCTGAGACCAACCGTTATGCCACACAATACGCAACCGCCAATCCAAGAAGCTACCATGCCCAGCCTTTTCGGTGGAAACCACTCCAAGTTTCCGAACGTAACATTTTTAAGGGCCTTCTCCTTAACATGGGTCTAGTCAAAAATAATGTATTGCGGTATTATTGGTCTACGCACCCAATACATCACATGCCCATGTTCTCTGCTGCCATGTCCAGGTCACGATTTGAGAACATCCTGCGCTTCAGTGCCAATACAACCTGTCATCTAAGAGGCCATCCTGCTTATGACCGGTTCCACAAAATTCTGCCCCTCATAGACCACATGTCATCAAAATTTGCATATGCTTATACCCCTGAACAGTCATTTTGAGGCATTTGGTTTCTAGACTACTCCTCACGCTTTAGGGCCCCTAAAATGCCAGGTCAGTATAGGAACCCCACAAGTGACCCCATTTTAGAAAGAAGACACCCCAAGGTATTCTGTTAGGTGTATGGTGAGTTCATAGAAGATTTTATTTTTTGTCACAAGTTAGTGGAAAATGACACATTGGCTATCATTCATAAAGCATTTCCGCATGCGGAAATGCTTAAAACAGCTGACTTTACCGACCACTCGGCAAAGTCAGCATTCATAAAGCCTCTTTCCGCATGGAAAAATGACACTACCGAGCAGAGTGATAAATCACCGCCTTGTGCAGTGATTATCGGTACAAATGTAGCAAAATGTTCATTCATAAAGAATACCGCCAGCGGTGCAACGTCGTAAAGTCCAGCTCCCTCTGATGTGGCGATACCAATGCAAGTGAATGGAGACACACAGACCTCCCAGGCAGCTGCAGCAGAGCGGAACACGCAGAAATGTATCAACTCGGCAGCTTCTGTGTCTCCGCAAGCCTACCGCCTGCCTACCGCCAGCCTAGTTCGGGGAATCTCCGCACTGCTTCCGCACATGGATACTTCTTTATGAATGCCCACCCAGAAGTCTAAAACACCGCCAGCGGTGTTTTCCCGCACTGATTCCCTTTACCGGCAGCCTGTTCATGAATGATACCCTTTGTGAAAAAAAAAACAATAAAAATCAATTTCCGCTAACTTGTGACAAAAAATAAAATCTTCTATGAACTCACCATACTCCTAATGGAATACCTTTGGGTGTCTTCTTTCTAAAATGGGGTCACTTGTGGGGTCCCTATACTGCCCTGGCATTTTAGGGGCCCTAAAGCGTGAGGAGGCTGCACCTAGGCACCAAAAGGCTGCACCTAGGCTGCAAAAAAGTGTCACACATGTGGTATCACCGTACTCAGGAGAAGTATAATGTGTTTTATGGTGTATTTTTACATATACCCATGCTGGGTGGGAGAAATATCTCTGTAAATGGACAACTGTGTGTAATCAAAAAATCAAAAAAATTGTCAGCACAGAAAGTCAGCACAGAAAGTTAAAAAAAATCTTTATTTTTTTTACAAAATTCATGTCTTTTTTGATGAATATAATAAAAACTAAAAATCCCAGCAGCAATCAAATAGCACCAAAAGAAAGCTGTATTAGGGACAAGAAAAGGAGGGGAAATTCATTTAGGTGGTAGGTTGTATGACCGAGTAATAAACCGTTAAAGCTGCAGTGGTCTGAATGGAAAAAAAGTGTCTGGTCCTTAAAGAGAACCTTAACTGAATGGGGGATAAAGAGTTACACTTACCTGGGGCTATTACCAGCCCCCTGCAGCAGTCCTGTGCCCTCGGAGCTGCTCTGGAATCCTCCGGTTCCTCGCTGTCACTTAGTTTCGTTTTTGACGACTCATCAGTCGGCCGGCCGCCATGCGTATTATTGGACGCATTCCCTACTGCAATTAGCTGCCGCATTCCGCACGCGTAGATATGCGGCAATGCGTATTTTTGTACGTGTTGCGGTCCGCAACAGCGCTAATTGCAGTAGGGAATGCGTCCAATAATACGCATGGCGGGCAGCCGGCCAACTGGTGAGTCGTCAAAAACGAAACTAAGTGACAGCGGGGGACCGGAGGATTCCAGAGCGGCTCCGAGGGCACAGGACTGCTGCAGGGGGCTGGCAATAGCCCCAGGTAAGTGAAACTCTTTACCCCCCGTTCAGTTAAGGTTCCCTTTAAGGGGCAAAAAGACTGCGGTATTCAACTGGTTAAGACCTGCTGGGCTTAGAGAGTTCAGACGAAAAATCCATTTAATTTCTTGCTCACAGAGTTTTTTATAGGCGGCCTCTTACACGCTCATGATTTATCACTCCTAGTAAGTGGGCTGTATGTTGCGTCCTGGAATTAAACCTCAAGTTAATGCAATATAGAGGCGCTTTTTTCTCTATTCTTTTTACATATTTCATTCACCTGGAGCCGCCCAGTGAAAAGCAGCATCACAAGTGCATGGATTAAGTGGAAATTTCCATTTACATCTATCCTTCCGTCAGAGTACCAGCAGCACAGTGACATGACTATGGACTCTGTAAAGTGCTGCAGAAGATGTCGGTGCTATATAAATACATAATAATAATATGGTAGGACATTAGACTATGATTATGGTAGCATTAGAGTGTGAGCTCCTGAGGACAGTCAGTGACATGACTATGTTCTCTGTAATGCTGGGACTACACAGCTCGATTCTGAGCCGTTTAGATGGCTCAATAGATAATTTCGGACATGTCTGATCTCCGGCCCGATCGTTTCGCCGCTCGATTCCTCATTGAAGACAATGCAAAAAGATAAGAAAAACGAGTGGAAGAGAATCGTCTGCGTAATCGAGCGGGGAATCGATCGAGCAGGAGAATCGAGCAATAAAATCGAGCCTTATACGCCCAGCATATAGTGCTGCAGAAGATGTCAGTGCAGTAAAGACAGCACCATCCCAGGAGCTATTCAAATCCAGACTGAAAAGCCACCTGTTTAGCCTGGCATTTCCGGACTTATAAAATTCTGTACCACGATGGTCTGAGCCATGCTTATGCGCTTTAAGTCCTACAGGAGAAAAGCGCTTTATAAATGTTGTTTGTTGTTGTTGTTGTATAAAAATACATAATAATAATATGGTAGGACATTAGGCTAGGACTATGGTAGGATTGTGCTGTTATTGTGAAGCATTTTGCAGTGTGTGCTGGTATTGGGCGTTTTGGTACAATCGCTGCACTCTCTGGCAGAAATCTTAAACAAACAGCCCTAAAACAACAAGCAGTGCAATCAATAAGCCGTGACCCATATAATGAGGTCTGTGGCTCAAACACTGGGGTCTTATGTACTGAGGTCATGAGTTGTGTAGCCGGGCAGTGACCCCGCTGGTCTCGTTCCCTGAATATATGCAGTATATATATATTATATATATATATACACATACAGGCTGAATACATGAGAAATGTACAGGGATCACAGGAGCACATATAGAGGCTGCATGCAGCATATATACAAATATACAATCTATACACAGTGCAGGCCACATACAGCAATGAGTTGCCCTGTATGCGATTTTGATTGTGAGCCCAGTCCCCAGTCATTAACTATTAAAGATTGCATGAAGATGCAGCGATTGCAGATTGTATGAAAATGTAGCAATTGCACAGATTGTATGAAGATGTAGCGATTGCACAGATTGCATGAAGATTTAGCGATTGCACAGATTGCATGAAGATGTAGTGATTTCAAGGATTGCATGAAGATGCAGCGATTGCACAGATTGCATGAAGATGCAGCGATTGCACAGATTGTATGAAGATGCAAAAATTGCACAGATTGCATGAAGATGTAGCGATTACACAAATTGCGTGCAGATGTAGCGATTGCACAGATTGCATGAAGATGTAGCGATTACACAAATTGCGTGCAGATGTAGCGATTGCACAGATTGCATGAAGATGTAGCGATTGCACAGATTGCATGAAGATGTAGCAATTACACAAATTGCATGCAGATGTAGTGATTGCACAGATTGCATGAAGATGTAGCAATTGCACAGACTGCATGAATATGCAGCAATTGCACATATTGCATGAAGATGTAGCAAGCAGTGCGCTCACTTGAAAATAGAAAAACAAAAATCCCCAAACTGGAAACTTTAACATGGAACTGCTGGGGGAAAACAGACCCTGAAAAACACACAAAGTGTATAGGGAGAAGAGCTCTAAGGGAGGTGTGGAATAACAATCACTGATATGTGCATGCTTCTGCTGTCCTCCGCGAATATCTCAAGCAATCCTCTCCGTCTGTCATGTTACAAGTTCATTTATGTGTTTTTCAAAAAGCAACCAAGCTAAATGTGAGAAGAATAATCTTACATCAGACAACCACCAGTACTGTTACGATTAGCAGATATAGCATTCAGAAGAGTTGTATGAAGATACAAATAAATAGAGAAGGGCTGAACTATACGCGCGGCAAATTTTTTACGGCAGGGCTTATTTTTTCACGGCAGGGCTTATTTTTCACAGCCTTTTCATGGGTATTTTAAAAGGGGTAGGGGGCGCTTGGGCACCCAGAGCTCCCCCCTCTGCACGAGCCTGACGGGAGTGCAGGCGATCGCAGTTTTCCAGCCTCTATGGTCAGGCTGAGGTAGTTCAATCACAGTTAAGTGACCAAAAAAACATTGATTCTGCACTTAGGCCTTATAAAGGGGGCAGTAGTGGATACTAGATGCCAGTAGTGGTGGTGAAGGATTATTGGGTTATGGTCGGTGCACTACTAGGACCAGCAGAGCAGACCTGTCTCCAACAGTAGTGAAGTCATATACAGGGGCCAGTAGTGGATACTAGATGCCAGTGGTAGGGGTGAAGGATTATTCTGTACTATAAGTCTTGACAAAGGGGACCCCACGGGACCCCGAAATGACTTGTTAGATTTGGAATGGTTGTATCACGTTTGAATAAACAGGACTTTTGTACTATAGAGTGTGCGGACCTCCTGGAATTTTTTGTGGATTACAAATATGGGTCCAGCACCTCAACAGTGGTGTGCAGCTCTTAACTCTGTGCACGTGAAGGATTATTGGGTTCGCCTTCACCCCTCAGGCGAATACATGCCATGTTCAACCCGACGCTTATACATCATCATTGAGCAAAACTTTGACTCCTTACCTCACATTCAGCAGACAAATGGCAGCCAATCAGCTATGCCTCCCACCTGGACCGCCCCCCCACCTATCAGAAAGCCAGCACACCAGCCATTTTGCAGTCTGTGTTTGGCTTCTCTGCTAGGCATATCAGGGAGAGTGTGCTGCAGATAGGGAAAGTGTTAGGTAGGCCTGTGTTCTGTGTCCTCAGTGCAGATTTGTGCTGCTACCACAGTGTCCTAAACAGCTAATAGCCCTTCTTAGGGCTGATACATTGTTATTCTTGCTATTGTATTGCTCTTCTGTGGCCAGTGCACAAGTTAGCTGTTGGAGACAGGTCTGCCGGCCCTAGTAGTGCACCGACCATAACCCAATAACATACCTCCCAACTTTTTGAGATGAGAAACCGGGACACTTAAGCCATGCCCCCCGAGCACGCCCCCAACCACACCCCCTGACACACCCCTAGTCAAAAATTTATATATATATATATATATATATATATATATATATATATATATATATATATATATATATATATATATATATAAATGGTGGGGAGAAGGGTGAGGGTGCCCAGGTAAAAAGAAGGATCGAGGCGCCAGCCGCGGCTGTGGTGTGCGGGATGCGGGCCAAGCTTGTCCCCCCTCCCTCCGAATGTGCCCCCCCAGTGTCCCCCTGTATGGCGAGATACGAGCGCAGCAGAGCGGCAGTCTTACCATTCCTCTTCGCATATGGGCATCTCGTCTTCTCCGCTTCCTGTGACGTCACAGGAAGTAGTTGGAAGACGAGATGCCAGTACGCGAGGAAGATGGTAAGACTGCCGCTCTGCTGCGCTCGTATCTCGCCATACAGGGGGACACTGGGGGGGGGGGGCACATTCGGAGGGAGGGGGGACAAGCTTGGCCCGCATCCCGCACACCACAGCCGCGGCTGGCGCCTCGAGCCTTCTTTTTTCCTCCGCTGCCTCCTCTGCTGCCTGCCGGGACACAAGGGGGGCTATCCCGGGACAGCGGGACCCCTCCCCCAACCCGTGACGGTCCCGGCGAAAACGGGACGGTTGGGGCCCCTGCAATAATCCTTCACCACCACTACTGGCATCTAGTATCCATTACTGCCTCCTGTAGAAGGCCAGTCTGACCGTAGAGGCTGGAAAACCGTGATCGCCTGCACTCTCTCATGTATGTGCATACAAGCACAGCGGCCAATACACACCACTACACAAAGACTGCCGCCGAGAGGACTAACATTTATGTCTCGGAGGTGTCAACTAGCAAAAACAAAGATATGCTCAACTGACATAATCACTAAAGGTTTGCAGTGCGTTAAATGCGGCATTTGGTCTGTCGGTGTGAAGAGGGTGTAACCCTCACACCAGTGGTGCTCGGATAATTTCCATGATCACGGAATAGCCGTGATTCACAAGCATTTTTTCACTATTCGACTGCAGAATCCGAAGCCGTGATCGATTTTCAATCACGGTATTCAACCACGAGGCAGCCCTGATTACAAATATTCATGCCGTGATCACGCTCATGATCGCGGTAGAAAGCCGTAATTAGTTAGGTCATGATTGGGCGGAAATAAGGTCCCTGGGCCAATCAAAGGCCCCTAACCAGGCCCTAGCAACCAATCATAGGAGGGGAGGACCTGTACATAAAGCAGTGGCCATCTTAAAAAGCTCCGTCGTTGCTAGACTGTGGCACTGAGAGAATCATCTCCAGGCTATTTGTTGCTTCAGCAAGCGCCTTTTGTCCTAAAAGCATAGCGTTTTTACTCCTAACAGTCAGGGCCGGTTCTAGACTTTTTGCCGCCTGAGGAAAACTTGTGAAAAACTGCCGCCCCCCCCCCTTCCCAGCCGCCCCCCCCCCTTCCCAGCCGTGGGTGGGGGGGGGCTGCCGAGCTAGAGGGCGTAGTTGGCAGGAAGGGGGTATTGGGCACAGCAGCGGGGAGGGGAGTTAAACCCCCCTCCCTCACCTGGGTTCCCCGATCTGCGCTCCCCCTCTAGCTTTTAAAGAGACTCTGTATTGTTAAAATCGCACAAAAGTAAACATACCAGTGCGTTAGGGGACATCTCCTATTACCCTCTGTCACAATTTCGCCGCTCCTCACCGCATTAAAAGTGGTTAAAAACAGTTTTAAAAAGTTTGTTTATAAACAAACAAAATGGCCACCAAAACAGGAAGTAGGTTGATGTACAGTATGTCCACACATAGAAAATACATTCATACACAAGTAGGCTGTATACACCCTTCCTTTTGAATCTCAAGAGATCATTTGTGTGTTTCTTTCCCCCTGCAGCTATCTTCCACTGAAGTGTCAGGCTGTTTCTTCCTGCAGAGTGCAGACAGCTCTGCCTGTATGTAATTCCTCAGTATGTGAAAGCCCAGCCAGCTCAGAAGAGGATTTATCCAGCGTGTAAAAGATAAGAGAGAAGAGAGAAGCTGCTCTAATCTAAATAATACACAGGCAGTGTGCAGAGAGGGGCCTGGAGGGGGGAGATGAATCACAGAACCACAACACTGAAGAACTTGGTAGCCTTCCAGACACAGGCTGACAAGAGAGAGATAAGTTGATTTATTACAGAGATGGTGATAGTAGAACGTGCTGCAGTAAGCCAGAACACATTAGAATAGCTTTTGGAACTTGTAGGATGATAAAAAACAGGATGCAATTTTTGTTACGGAGTCTCTTTAAAATGCAGCAGCAGCGTATTAATAAGAGGCAGCGGGCGGGGATGACTCACCTCTTCTGCGTTCAAGCGTGCGTTCCACTGTCGTCACTTCCTTCAATGCCGTCCACTTACAATACAGTGGGCGGCATTGCAGGAAGTGACAAGAGTGGAACGCACGCTGGAACGTGGAAGAGGTGAGTCATACCCGTCCGCTGCCTCTTATTAATACGCTGCTGCTGCATTTTAAAAGCTAGAGGGGGAGCGCAGATCGGGGAACCCAGGTGAGGGAAGTAGGATCCGACCCGCCGCTGTGCTCAATACCCCCTTCCTGCCCGCTACCCACTCCAGCTCAGCGGCCCCCCACACCCACGGCCAGGCAGGTGCCCCCCCTGGACCTGCCGCCTGAGGAAGGTGTTTCACCCCGCCTCATGGGCGACCGGTCCTGCTAACAGTGCTCTTATACTGTAGTATATACTTGTATTCAGCTAGCTAGCCAGTGAGTGATTACTTAAGTTCATTAGCCAGTGATAGACTTCAGTTAGTTGCAGTCACTGCCACTGGTCAGTCACTAAGTTTAGTCAGTGACATTGTACTGTTCTAATAGTGCAGGCAGACCGCTGTCCACTAATTTTTGTGCTCTTTATTATTTTACTGTATATCACTCATATTCAGCTCATAGCCAGTGATCAACTTCAGTTAGTTGCATTCACTGCCACTGGTCAGTCACTAAATTTAGTCAGTGACATTGTACTGTTCTATTAGTGTTGCTGCAGAGTGGTTAGTCCTCCTCCTGCTGCTACTGCTGATGTTGAATTTAATACTAAATTCTGTGTTCCCACTGCCAGGGTCCACGGATGCTTACAAGTTTTGGGCACAATTATGCTGAGGTACCACCAGTTAGGTGCCATGCCCTTAAGTGCTGCTGTTGACTGAGTCCTTAGTCCTCTTCCTGCTGCCGCTGATGTTCTATTTCACTACTTAAGTCTGCATTCCCACCGCCAGGGTCCACGGACAACTCTGCTGCCATGTCATTGCTATCGATGCAAGGGAAAAAAAAAAAAAGACATTTACAGAAACCTCTCTGGGTGTTTTTGTGGCGTCGCCCACTCATCCTCCTCCAGTGGTACCACCTCCGCCAGGTGCCATTGGGACTCGCCATCACCTTTGCGATTGCTTAAAGTGTATTTCCCCGTTTAAAACCAATTATTACCAATTAATAGCCCAATTTCAAGTGTTGATTTAACTTGAAAATCAATTTTCTCAAAAACTACAAGTTCCTTTTGGAATTTTTGTTTACGTTGTAGCCCCTTATCACCGTTATAATCCATGCAATTTTGAGGATTGTACCATGTATGGGGGCTTTGCTATTAACGTTAAAAGAAAATCTGGATCACGGCTGTAATTAGCCGTGATTGCCTCATTCACGAATTTGTGAGTCACACCGTTTCCGGATTTCTTTTCGATCACGGCCGAATAAGTCGAATCCGTATCCGAGCACCACTGACTCACAATACCTGATCGACATGTACACACGCCGGATGTTTTAAAGCACTTAATTCCACCAATTTAGGAATGTAATGTGATTCCTGCCCTTTAGCGATTAAAACCCGACTCTGCATCAACTCTGTAAGTTTTGGTGGGACTTTTGGCATGGATCTCCTTCCCGGCATACCCCTGACCCATTGAAACAACTTTTCCATCACATCGGTGGCCAGGAACAGTCTTTGTAGGTTTTAAAATCCTTCTGCCCATTGAAGTCTATGGATATTTGCCAGATTCGCAAACTTTTGCGGAGATTCTGATTCGAAATATGTGAACCCAATATTAGATATTCGGCCCATCTCTTCAAATGAATACATCGACTTTTGTATTTATTTAGGGTAGGGGAATTTATCCAGGTAGGCCATATCTTGTAGTCCGTGCGCCCCTGTGCTGGTATACTGCCTTATACAAGGAAAGTATCTGATTCACAGACCTGGAAGAGCTGAAATTTATATTTGATGCCTTTAGTGCCCCAAAACGAGAGTCACTCGGCTTGTTGAATTCCTAAAGTTGTACATGCTGTATTGGAGCCTTCAGCTGAAGGAAGGCCTGAGAGCGGTCCCAGGTCAGAGATCCTTATCAGAGGGTGACTGGGAGGGACGTAGACAAGGGTGTAGCAATAGCCATAGCAGTTGCTAAGGGGCCCTGGAGCAGAGGGGGCCCAGAGGGTACTTGATGTATTCACCATTAACTTTCTTGTGTTCCTCCACCTTATGCATTTGTCTAAGTGCCCATGGACTATGTGCACTGTAGATTGCATAGACATTTAAATTGCCCAGTTAACTCATATCCATAGAGTAGGAGCAGGTGTCATTGCTTGAGAGTGCCTACATCTGAGGGCCCCATGAATGTTTTGCTATGGGACCCAATAATCTCTAGATACAGGGCTCTTACACAGTGGGACGTTGCGTTGCAGGGGACATTAAGGTCGCATAACGTTCCCCTAACGCAACGTATGGTGGTGCTAAAGGTGGACGCTACATAGAGCGGCTCTTGGTGCGCCGTTTTCGTTCGATAGAATTGGCAATGATTCATATGAATCATTGCTAGCAGGCAGAGAACCGAGAATGATTCATATGAATCATTGCTAGCAGTCAGAGAATGATTCATATGAATCATTGCTAGCAGTCAGAGAATGATTCATATGAATCATTGCTAGCAGGAAGAGAACCGGCATTGCAGTGCAGTGAATATTAATTAGCCATGTGGCTAGGCAAAATAGTGGACTCTCCCCTCCTCCTCTCCTGCACACAAAAAACAATAAAACATTACTGAGCTTGTGCAAAGAGTCTAACGCGGCTAAAACCGTGTATAACGCATAGCATGCTGCACTTTCATAGAACGTGCTGCGTTACAATGTAACCCAACGTGGGCACTGTGAACAGCCCATTGATTTTTTATTACTGTGAGTTGGGCTGCGTTACAGGCTGCACTAACATGCGCCTGTTTAAAACAGAAAGGACCGGCACCGCTGTCTTGTATCAAAGCTCTTTTAATAGCACCAAAGTGGCAGCAGTGACAGACTGCTGTTTCGGTTTACACCTTTATCAAACTGCTCAAAGCCATAAAAATTGTGACAAGACAAACACCTTTAAATACCCCCTTCCTGTATGGGAGGGGCCCCAGAGCGGACCTGAGAGGGAACTTCAATGGTAATATGCAAATATGCTCATGTTTCATGCACACTGAAAAAAAGTGTAATACCTGAATTAGCTTGTACACCACACCCCCAAGCTGGGATGGATGGATGATCACTTCCAAAAAAGGGAAACACTTTCTCCTCCTGTCCCTCCTCCAGCCAGCCACTCACAGCTGTGCAGGCAGTGCTCTGACAACTTCCAGGTCAACCCGGAAGTAGTCAACACATTATGGTCATTGGAGTGATCAGGTTGCAGTATTACCAAAAGTGGCCACAAGATGGCTCACTAAAGGTCGGTGCGACATTAAAGTTGCACCCTGCAGTAAAAAATGAAAAGTTCAAGATTAAGCCACAAGATGTCAGTGTGTGCACACACTGACATCTTGTGGCTTAATCTTGAACTTTTCATTTTTTACTGCAGGGTGCAACTTTAATGTCGCACCGACCTTTAGTGAGCCATCTTGTGGCCACTTTTGGTAATACTGCAACCTGATCACTCCAATGACCATAATGTGTTGACTACTTCCGGGTTGACCTGGAAGTTGTCAGAGCACTGCCTGCACAGCTGTGAGTGGCTGGCTGGAGGAGGGACAGGAGGAGAAAGTGTTTCCCTTTTTTGGAAGTGATCATCCATCCATCCCAGCTTGGGGGTGTGGTGTACAAGCTAATTCAGGTATTACACTTTTTTTCAGTGTGCATGAAACATGAGCATATTTGCATATTACCATTGAAGTTCCCTCTCAGGTCCGCTCTGGGGCCCCTCCCATACAGGAAGGGGGTATTTAAAGGTGTTTGTCTTGTCACAATTTTTATGGCTTTGAGCAGTTTGATAAAGGTGTAAACCGAAACAGCAGTCTGTCACTGCTGCCACTTTGGTGCTATTAAAAGAGCTTTGATACAAGACAGCGGTGCCGGTCCTTTCTGTTTTATCTGGACTGCACTTCCCAGGAGGCACTGGGGAGAGACCTTGGGCACGCTGCATACTCTTTTTTGGAAACGGTGCTCCCTCTCTTTTGTTTACTAACATGCGCCTGTAACGTCCCACTGTGAAAGCAGCCACATTCTCTAATATTTGCAGTTTACAAACTACACTCTGATTTTTAAACTATGAAACAGAGCAGAGCTAATGACCCTTTGAACTTCCCTGCAGTAAAATCTTATCTGAAGTTGTCTTTCGCTGTTTCTTTAATGTATAAGTGCTTCAGAATACAGCACTGTAGCTGACCAAAGTTGGGTCAGTGAGCTCAGTAAAACCTTAAACAAACAAGAAACAGTGAGTGACAGGTTGAGATAAGTGCTTCAGAAAACAGGACCGTCTTCGACCCTAGTTGGGTCGGAGAGCTCAGGGAAGCTCTTTTGCATAGAAAACAACTAACTTTTTTTTAACTTTTCCTGTACTGGAAACAATATAAGACTCTTTTTCTTTGCTACTAATGTTCTATTTCTTAGCTGTACTACACATACAATTCATTATATCACAAGTTTATATTCATTTCAGATTCCCTTTTACAGGTAATTCTGCAAAACGCAATGTGTGGAGAGAATGCTTCTCATCCCTGAAGCCCTCATACAGGTGAGATAGTTGTGCCGATAGGTAGCAGACATAGTGTCTCTCAGAGGGCCTTAGCATGTTAGACCATATGTGTACATGTGAAATGGGCACAGGGTGAAGCTTGTCCTGCTGCAGGCAAACTCCTGGGTGGCGTTAGAGCTACCCCCGTTCCAAGGTGCCGCAACTTGGGGGAATACGCAAATCGGGCACCTGCTATTGCCAGCGGTCAAATTACCTCTTTTTTTTTTGTAATTTGAGCTCCGGCTAACCCTGACACCCAAATTAGTCACTGAGCCCTTCTAAAGCTGCAATTCCCGTTATAGCCTATGGTGGCACCCAAAGTCTATATTTTGTGAACTCCATTGTCTGTATATTCAACATTGGTATCCGTGGCTACGTTTTTCGTCCGGGACAAAAAACGTAGCTACGGATACGTTTTTAAATCAAGTGTGAACTAGCCCTTATTATTATTTAGAATGTATTTATTATGTACCAAATGTTTGTTTCTTACTAATATCTTGGTGCTTTATAAATTCATAATAATAATAATTAAGCTCAGGATCAAACGTGCATTTTCATTAGATATATATTTCAGGTTTAATAGTTGGTGGACTTCTGATGCAGAAAAGATGGATTTTCCTGACCTCAGTTTATAACCGGTTGTCAGGCCAGACTAGCTGGCTGCAGACTCCTTGGTGATTTAGCCTGGACTGAATTCAGTCTGTTTAGTGTAACATAACAGTGGTGCCTCTGGGTACTCATCTACTGCTGTGGGGGAATACTCTGGAGGCTTTGCGCCCTAGGTAAGATGGCTGCAGCATGAGCCTCCAGCGAATCATACACAAATACTCCGGGAATGTCCTCTAGCAGTGCTGGGAAGATGATGTGACTACAGGGGGGCACCTTATACACCCCCTCTTCCTATAGAGATGCCCGATATTGTGTCATGGCTATAGCCTGGCATACCTGCTGTGACAGCACCTCGGCCTGGATTAACACATTGATAGACGGCAGACTGCTGTCCTCATAGCTGGACCTCCTGGTGCTGATCCGATCTCGCTCATTCTGGACGGCTGCAACGGAAACAGAGAGGTGTAATATGGAACTAGTGCAACCCACACTGGCTCTGCCTCCGCTCAGTCTACTCCACCTGCTCCGCCTCCACTCTATTTATTTCCCCTGCTCCGCCTCTGCTCAATCTACTCCTGCCCCACCTTCGCTCAATCTACTCCCCCTGCCCCATCTCCGCTTAATCTACTCTCCCTCCTCTGCCTCTGCTTAATCTACACCCCCCGCATCGCCTCTGCTCAATCTACTCCTCCTGCATCGCTCTACACCTCCTGCTCCGCCTCTGCTCAATCTACTCCCCTACTCCACATTCGCTCTACTCCATCTATTCCACCTCTGCCCAATCTACTCCACCATTTACTGTATAGGAGAGTAACCAAGCAGCTCAGGGTGACCCAAACTACTAGGAATGTATAGGGAGATAAAAGGGACCAAAAAGCCCTCCTACTAAAAAAAAAAAGCAAAGCTTGGTGGATTTGCCTTCTTAAAACAGAAGGAAATCAGCAATAATTCAGCTATAAGTGAACATTTGTGGTTACCCACAATGCACTACTACTGAATTGCATATTCAATAGTAATGCATTGTGGGTAACCTGAGCTGCTTGGTTACTCTGTTGTACTGGTCCAAGGCCTATCTCATACAGCCTTATCAATTCCTGCCATGTACTGATGAGGACCAAAAGTCCGAAACAGGCTGTCTACATGTGGGATTGGTATGGCTGTGTAAAATGTAAAGCTATAGGCTTGCTATACACCAGCGGTTCTGGATGCTTACTTGGCTTACCAAGGGTGAAAAGGGATAATTTGCATATTCAGTAGTAGTGCATTGTGGGTAACCACAAATGTTCACTTATAGCTAAATTATTGCAGATTTCCTTCTGTTTTAAGACGGCAAATACACCAAGCTGTATAGGAGAGGGAGGGGGATCACTAGACACTAGGGAACTGTATAGGGGTGGCAGGTGGCCACTAGACACCAGGGATCTGTATAGGGGAGGAGGCACTAGACACCAGGGAACTTGTATGGGGAGGGATAAGGACCACTAGACACCAGGGAACTGTATAGGGGAGGGAGGGGGCCATTAGACACCAGGGAACTGTATAGGGGAGAGAGAAGGGCCACTAGACACCAGGGAACTGTATGGGGAGAGAGGGAGTGCTCCACATGTAAAATTGTGGAATGGCTGAAGGTGTGGCAGGGGCAGGTTTTAGTGTCCCTTTTCCTGATTCCAGAAGTTGGGAGGTATGCCTTAGACTATCCACAGCCTAGAAGAACCTTAGTGACCTGATTATGCCACTATACTTCTGGCCTTTACAAAAGTACCTCTCCCTTATAGGCTGATTAGGAGGCCACCGGTGGTACATGGACAGCTCTCGCTAGACTAGGCTGAAGTAATGGAGAAGAACAATGGGATGACCTCTTGATCTTCAGGTCAAATGGGGCACATCTCACAGACAGCACACCTGACCCCACACCAAACTTGACTTCCTGGGTCACGGTGATAGGTCATCCTGCCCTGGGAGAGGCTATGGGGCGTGAATGGGACAACCAAGTCTCCTGTAAAGCTGGACTCTGGCTCAGGACTCAGAAAGCTGGGAAGATTGAGTTAGACTGAGCTTACAGTGTGTATGGTCATCCTTACAATACAAGAGGGGAACTCTAGTAAGGTCAGAGCATGGATGAGCATGATTGGTAGCTAGAACGTAGATACCACAACACAGCAACCAATGGGAGAGGGAGGCAGAGAATCAAACCCGGTCCCAGGAACTACAGTCAGCGAGGCAACATGGAGGGAAGGTGATTCCCGGCAGACACCAAATCTGAAAAGTCATTCATTGCTTTATTTTCCAAGTCTTGTTATTTCAGCAGCCTTCCTTTCTATTACAGTGAATGACCCCCGGCTGCCTGGTACAGAACAACAAATGTTGCAAAACGTGTGAAAAGGGGCATAGACAGAAATCGAGCGGAAGAGGCCACACACCAATTTATTTTTATTTTATTTTATTTGGGGGGGGGGGGGGGGGGAGGGACCAGAGAAATATGATCTATTTTTTCTCTTAATAGAATAATTTAAAAGATCAAACCAATATGCCAAACATGTGATAGATTTTTCAAAAATTTCAAGAAAACATTTGGTAAAACTTTCCTATCTGTTTTTTTTTTCTAAAACATCCTATCAGACTTTTATAGAAAAAGAAAAAATCTATTTTTTTTCTCAATTGAAAAAAAAAATATATTTTTGATTTCATACATCGTATTTTTCGGACTATAAGATTCTCCGGACTGTTTAGAGGGCAAAAAACAGGTGAAAAAAAAATATATACTAAACTTGGTGCATCCATGGTCCAGGAGCATCTTGTAGATATACTTCCTCAATTATTGTGTCCCCATGTGCCCCCCATGTGTCCTCTTTTGCCACCCATGTCCTCCACCGCCAAGCCGTGCCGCCCCCCCCCCCCCTTCCCGCCCGGCTAATCTCCTCCACTCCCAATGTGTAAATACAAGTAGCGGCAGTGCGGCTCACCTCATCCACAGTTCCAGCGTTGAACAGCAGACCTTGTCTCTCCTGCACGGCTCCCTTAGGGCCTGTTTCCACTGCAGGCAGACTGGATGCAGAGTAAATGCAGAAAAACTGACTCCAATGAATGTCTATGGGCCTGTTTCCACTAAACACAATTTTTCTGATGCAGTTTTTCACATAGGCATTCATTGGAGTCAGTTTTTCTACATCCTATCTACGTGCAGTGGAAACAGGCCCTAAGTGCTGGCTTCTACCAATGATGCAATAATCAGAAGCCGACACTAGAGGAGCAGCACCGGAGATGAGAAGTCTGCTCATTACCGCTGGACTTGTGGATGAGGTGAGATGCACTGCTGCTACTTGTATTTACACACGGGGACGTCGGGGAGTGGAGGAGACCAGTGTGTGTGTGTTGGGGTGGAAGAGGACACATGGGGAGAATACAGGGAGTTCCTGACATTGCGGCGGGTTGGCGGATCTTATCAGCAGGTGATCGTAAGTTAGGGATTCCTTTATTTGGCATAAGACACAATTTAATTGTATGAAGCCCAGTGTTCTCCCCAGAATTTTTTTTCCAGCCGGGTGGCATGAAATAGTAGCCGGGTGGCATGAAAAAGTAGCCGGGGGGGGAGAGATGAAAATGCAGGGCAACTCTGCTTACAGCATAGGAGGAGGTGAAGATGTGAGCCGATGACAGCCGGGTGGCCACCAAATCTAGCCGGGTGGAGCACCCGGCTAAAAGAGTCTGGGGAGAACACTGAAGCCTCATTTGCACTGATGTGTTTTAGCTGTGCACGATTGAGGATCCGCTCGGCTTGTGGGTCTCCATAGCTTCTCATTATACCCGTCCCACCAGCGTATCTGTGCTGTAAATGCACGAAAACCCCACAAAATGTCTACATGTATCAGAAGACCCCTGAATTATCCTACGGCTGTCCGTGTCACTCTGGTAGGTACGAGGCATTGTCCCTTACAGCATACATGTCACACTCTGGCCCTCAGAGCCATCCAATTTGGAATGCAAGTGGTTTCCCCATTTTGCATTGTGTTTGGCCCACTCTAGACCACCAGGGAAACTATATTGAAGATGAAACACTAGATCAATAGGGAAGCCATATGAGGGAGGAGGAGCAGTAGACACCAGGGATGCAAAGAGGAGCACTAGACATCAGGGATCTGTATAGGGGAAGGGGGCCACTAGACACCATGAAACTGTATAGAGAACAGAGAGGGGGGCACTAGAAACCAGAAAACTGTATGGGGGATGGCATTAGATATCAGGGAACTGTATAGGAAAGGGAGGGAGTCCACTAGACATCAGGGAACTGTATAGAGGAAGGGGGTTACTAGACACCAAGGAACTGTATAGGGGAAGGGGGCCACTAGACACCAGGGAACTGTATAGAGGAGAAAGAGGGGGCACTAGACATCAGAAAACTGTATGGGGAATGGCATTAGACATCAGGGAACTGTATAGGGGAGGGAGGGAGTCCACTAGACATCAGGGAATTGTATAGGGGAGGACGGCATTAGACACCAGGGAACTTTTATAAGGGAGGAAGGTGGCCACTAGACATGGAGATTGGCCCGTGAGTTGGTCCCACCCATTGTTCAGTGTTTTCCCACTTTGCATTTCAGTTTGACAACACCTGCCACACAGCCTTGCTTTCTCATAATGTGACAGGTGCCCTTTGCAGAGAACATAGAGATGAGGACTCACCTTCCTTCTTCATCCCGGCCCGGAAACACTTCTTCAACCGGCAATACCGGCACTGGTTCCTCTTGTCTTTATCCACCACACACTGTCTGCTGAACCTGCAATCATAGGCAGAGATTGGCCACTGATATAATCAGCACAGTCCTGACGTGTGTGTGTGTAGCATCACCTGCTGGTGGAACTGTTGACCTGTGTGAGTAGAAGCAAGGCTGGGCTTTACTACACTGCAGTAAAGAGGAGGAGTTACCTCTGGAAAATTACCTTCTGTGATAAGGACTCAGGAGGCAACATTGTGCTCTGCAGTGAGGGGGCTTAGGGGTCTCTCAGACCATTTTTTTTTCAAACTCAGCTATGAAGCTACCTCAGTGTCACACAATTGACTTCATCGCACACGCTTATATAGATCATGGTTTGCATCATAGGTTGAATGTCCTATCTTTATTTCATCATATACAACACTTAATAGAACAGTTTAAAGATTAATCACCAGCAAATTAAAATAAGTTAAATTAAATAAGCAACAGACTAGAGGAATTATAAACAATTACCTTCAATTTGTCCCGTCCCTACGAAATGGTCAAGGACATCACCAACCACAGTATTGAGAACCTAGAGTGTAATACGTGGGACATTTCTGAGGATATTGGCTTGGGAACTTATTTTTTTAAGGTACAAGTAAGTAAGTATTTCTGGTTAATTTAGAATATTTAAGCACTTTTCTCATTGTTGTGTTTTTATTTCATTTAACCCTTTGTGGAAATGGGTAAGGGGTACTATGTACCCCTATTATTTCTCCTGGGAGGGGGGCGTGGGCATCTGGGGGTCCCCTTCTTAAAGCCAATGGTTACCAATTTAAAAATAAAAAAGTCAGATACTCACCTAAGGAGAGGGAAGGCTCGGTCCTAATGAGCCTTCCCTCTCCTCTCCCGGTGCCCTCGGTGCTGCGCTGGCTCCCCCGTTCGCGTCCACCGCCACAGGGACTTCGGAGGTCTTCGGGAGCACTCGGGCTTCCGAAGACGGGCCGCTCCATACTACGTATGCGCGAATGCGTCATAGAGGGCGCTCGCGCCTTTGGGAGCCCGAGTGCTCCCGAAGGCTTCCGAAAGCTCCCTTCGGCTGCGGAAGTGGCAGTATTTGACCAAACTGGTCGAATACTGCTACGGGGGATCCTGCGCGGGACCGGGCACCGGGAGAGGAGAGGGAAGGCTCATTAGGACCGAGCCTTCCCTCTCCTTAGGTGAGTATCTGACTTTTTTATTTTTAAATTGGTAAACATTCACTTTAAAGGGGACTCCCAGAGACCACCATGAACCCCCCCAGGGCATTGTCGCCCCCCCCAAGGGCTCCGGGGGGGGGGGGGGGCTTGTCCGCCCCCCCATACCATGGACCTTGCAGGCTGGTATAGCTCAGGGTGAGAAGCCCCATTGGGCCGGGGCTCCGCATTCGACCTATCCCAGCCTGCATGGGGCACAAGGGGTTAAAGAGGCTTGGGAGGGGGACCCCATGTCGTCTTTATTTTTTTATTTCACACACTTTGAACACAGTAGCGTAGCTATGGAGCTATGGGCCCCAGTGCAAGTTTTACATGGGGCCCCCCCAAGCACTCTATACATAACAATTGATATGGCGCATCAAAACCTGCCAAGGACATCCACAGTGTCAGAGGTGCAAGAAGGGGATGGGGAACAGCTTTTTAGTGATCACTACTATTTAAACAGTGGCGGCTCCAGGAATTTTTTTTAGGGGGTGCTATGCAGGTGCTGGACCAATTTCCGGGGTAGCTGACGGCCGCGGCAAAAAAATGGGTGTGGCTACATCCTGTGGCGCGTGAAAAAATGGGTGTGGTCATGACCGGATGAGGGCGGGGCTAACTGTAATTTAAAGTGAAACCGGGGTGAGAGTGATATGGAGGCTGTCATATTTATTTCCTTTTAAACAATTCTAGTTGCCTGGCAGCCTTGCTGATCTATTTGGCTGCAGTAGTGAACTGAATTACACCAGAAACAAGCATGCAGCTAATCTTGTCAGTTCTGACAATATTGTCAGAAACCCCTGACCTGCTGCATGCTTGTTCAGGGTCTATGGTTGAAAGAATTAGAGGCAGAGGACCAACACGGCAGCCAGGCAGCTGGTATTGCTTAAAAGGAGATAAATATGGCAGCCTCAATATTATTCTCACCTCGGGTTCCCTTTAAAAGTGCAACGCAAATACAGAGGGCCCAAGTTTTGGTGACCCTTTCCCCAGAAAATTCACATAATTGTGCAGGTTTTCTCAAGAAAATACACGTAATGTGAGCAGATTTGAACAAAAAACACGTTCAATAACCCCAATATGCACAATCGTTATCAGATATGACCCCAATATGCACAATCTTTCTCAGATATGACCCCAATATGCACAATCGTTATCAGATATGACCCCAATATGCACAATCGTTATCTGATAACGATTGTGCATATTGGGGTCATATCTGATAACGATTGTGCATATTGGGGTCATATCTGATAACGATTGTGCATATTGGGGTCATATCTGATATGACCCCAATATGCACAATCGTTAGCAGATCTGACCACAATATGCACAATCCTCAGCAGATCTGACCCCAATATGCACAATCCTCAGCAGATCTGACCACAATATGCACAATGCTCAGCCGATATGACCCCAATATGCACAATGCTCAGCACTTCTGACCACAATCAGCAGCACCACCTGAAAAAGAAAAGAAAAACCCATTTACTCACCTACAGTCAGAAGACCTCCTCCTGTCCTGACCTCCTTGTGGCGCGCAGCTCCCACGATCCTCTTCCTTCACGTGACTTCCTGCCTGCAGCATGCATTACCCGGCGAGCAGGGCTACGGGAAAATGGCCGCCCAAAGCCCTGCACTGCAGACTCCAAGTCTGCAGAGGGGCTTCGGGTGGCCATCTTACCGTAGCCCTGCTCTGCTGCTTCGGGCTGCCGCTGTAAACTGACTCGGCGTCTCTTAGACGCCTGAAGTCTGTTCACGCCAGAGGGTGCTTTGGGGGTGCTTGGACAATTCTAGGGGGTGCTTGAGCACCCCCTTGCACCGCCCATGTATTTAAAGCATCTATAGAAGTGATTATTACCAACCCAGGGCCAATAAAGAGCTAATACTGTGCTTGAGGGAGGGCCCCTTTGACCCAAGGGCCCTGATGCAGTCGCTACCTCTGCACCCCCTATTGCTACGCCACTGTCTGAACATAAAAAAAAAAAATAGGTAAAGTTGCCATGGATCTTTAACCATTTCACAACTGAGGGGTTTTACCCCTGAAACACCAGCGTGATTTGTTTACCTTTCAGCGCTGCTTGCATTCTAGAATTTATGTACTATGATTGGTTATTGGGGACTGGAGAGTCCCCATAACCAAACACACAAATGGAGAAACTCACTCCCAAACAGTTCTCTGCTGCTTTATAAAGCCTGCAGGCTGCTTATAAGCCAATGAGAAATGCACACATATGTTACACCTAGCTTGCAGTGATTAATCAAACAGAAGCTGAGCAAGTCAGCCGGTCGTTGGAGAGGGCTTCAGTTGCATATAGACAATGGCTATATGACCAGCAGGGGGCACCCTGCTTGCATTCTAGAATTTATGTACTATGATTGGTTATTGGGGACTGGAGAGTCCCCATAACCAATCATAGTACCGCAGAGCCGGGGTGTGCCCACGCGCGGGTGCGCGATCGCGCGCTGCACGTTTGTTTACCTACATTGTTTTGAATGAAGACGGCTTTTGTTTGAAGCCGTCTTCATTCTACTCGCAATCGGCGAGGCTAATTGGATTTAGGAACGCTTGTTCCTAACATCCAATTAGTCACCTGCTGTGCGGGCTGGCTGGAGTGTGAGCGAGAGTTCCCCGCCCACTCCCAGCCAGTAAACAAACAAGTGCGCCTTTCTCCGTCCCTGGCTGGGGGTGAAGCGGTGCGCAGAGGGATGGAGAAATTTAGCACTGGGGGGTGAAGTGGTTAAACAGCCATATTGCGGCTGTATAGCGATCCCTGACCAAAGCGTTGCCACTTCCAAGGGGTTTCCAGGGGGTCCGTATGCACTGCAACAACATCCAACCCTATTTTTTTTTGGGGGGGGGGGGGGGAATTTGGTTTAGACGCAAATTTCGAGCAAGCCTTGTTTGCTGCAAACTATTCGCTGAGAGAACAGTTTGGCCCATCTCTACAAAGCCCCCCTAACATTAATGAGCTGGAGTGATGCATTGTGGGAGTCGCGTCCATGAAGCAGACATGAGCTCCCCCCGTGCATGAAGCAGACATGCGCTCCCCCCGTGCATGAAGCAGACATGCGCTCCCCCCGTGCATGAAGCAGACTTGCGCTCCTCCGTGCATGAAGCAGTCATGCGCTCTGCCGTGCATGCAGCAGACATGCGCTCCCCGTGCATGAAGCAGACATGCGCTCCCCCATGCATGAAGCAGACATGCGCTCCCCCCGTGCATGAAGCAGACATGCGCTCCCCCGTGCATGAAGCAGACATGCGCTCCCCCGTGCATGAAGCAGACATGCGCTCCCCCGTGCATGAAGCAGACATGCGCTCCCCCGTGCATGAAGCAGACATGCGCTCCCCCGTGCATGAAGCAGACATGCGCTCCCCCGTGCATGAAGCAGACATGCCCTCCCCCGTGCATGAAGCAGATATGCGCTCCCCCGTGCATGAAGCAGACAAGTGCTCCCCCGTCCATGAAGCAGACATGTGCCCCCCCCGTGCATGAAGCAGACATGCGCTCCCCCACCCATGTAGCGGACATGCGCTCCCCCACCCATGTAGCGGACATGCGCTCCCTCACCCATGTAGCACACATGCGCTCCCCCCGTGCATGAAGCAGACATGCGCTCCCCCACCCATGTAGCGGACATGCGCTCCCCCACCCATGTAGCACACATGCGCTCCCCCGTGCATGAAGCAGACATGCGCTCCCCCACCCATGTAGCACACATACGCTCCCCCGTGCATGAATCAGACATGCGCTCCCCCGCCCATGTAGCACACAAGCGCTCCCCCGTGCATGAAGCAGACATGCGCTCCCCCACCCATGTAGCGGACATGCGCTCCCCCACCCATGTAGCACACATGCGCTCCCCCGTGCATGAAGCAGAAATGCACTCCCCCACTCATGTAGCGGACATGCGCTCCACCACCCATGTAGCACACATGCGCTCCACCGTGCATGAAGCAGACATGCACTCCCCCACCCATGTAGCGGACATGCGCTCCCCCACCCATGAGGCACACATGCGCTCCCCCGTGCATGAAGCAGACATGCGCTCCCCCACCCATGTAGCAGACATGTGCTTCCCCATGCATGAAGCAGACATGCGCTCCCCCGCCCATATAGCAGACATGCGCTCCCCCACCCATGTAGCAGACATGTGCTCCCCCATGCATGAAGCAGACATGCGCTCCCCCACCCATGTAGCGCACTCATGTAATGTGAGCAGCAGAGGGACCTCTTACCTGCAGGAATACATGTGATTCTTTCTGACGCTCCTCCGGAAGAAGCCTTTGCAGCCATCACAGCTGGAGGCACCGTAGTGTTTGCCTGTCGCCCGGTCACCGCAGATGGCACACAAGGAGTTAACCCCGATACCATTTGCAGCATTGATACTGGTGACTTCTGAGGGAGACGTGTCTGTGGGGGAGATAGGAGACGGGGGTCAGCAACGCTTTGTGCTGCGCAGATATACAGTGATAATAACCAATGACATGTCTACACACTAAATATACAAAAACATATATATGCATTTATATCTCTCATATAGGAGGAGGGGACTACAAACGCTGCATACCTGACCACACACGGCACAATCTGATTGCACATCTCTCATATAAGAGGAGCAGACTACAAATGACTGCAGACCTGACCACACACTGCACAATCTGATTGCACTTCTCTTATATAGGAGGAGGGGACCACAAACGGCTGCAGACCTGACCACACACGGCACAATCTGATTGCACAACTCTCATGTAGGAGGAGTGGACGGACCACAAGCAGCTGCAGACCTGAACACACACTGCACAATCTGATTGCACATCTCTTATATAGGAGGAGGGGACTACAAACGGCTGCATACCTGACCACACACGGCACAATCTGATTGCACATCTCTCATATAAGAGGAGCGGACCACAAATGACTGCAGACCTGACCACACACGGCACAATCTGATTGCACTTCTCTTATATAGGAGGAGGGGACCACAAACGGCTGCAGACCTGACCATACACGGCACAATCTGATTGCACAACTCTCATGTAGGAGGAGTGGACCACAAGCAGCTGCAGACCTGACCGCACACTGCACAATCTGATTGCACATCTCTTATATAGGAGGAGGGAACCAAAAACACTGCAGACCTGACCACACACGGCACAGTCTGATTGCACATCTCTTATATAGGAGGAGGAGACTACAAGCAGCTGCAGACCTGACCACACACTGCACAATCTGATTGCACATCTCTTATATAGGAGGAGGGAACCAAAAACACTGCAGACCTGACCACACACGGCACAGTCTGATTGCACATCTCTTATATAGGAGGAGGAGACTACAAACACTGCAGACCTGACCACACACGGTACAATCTGATTGCACAACTCTCATGTAGGAGGAGTGGACCACAAGCAGCTGCAGACCTGACCACACACTGCACAATCTGATTGCACATCTCTTATATAGGAGGAGGGAACCAAAAACACTGCAGACCTGACCACACACGGCACAGTCTGATTGCACATCTCTTATATAGGAGGAGGGGACTACAAACAGCTGCAGACCTGACCACACACGGCACAATCTGATTGCACATCTCTTATATAGGAGGAGGGAACCAAAAACACTGCAGACCTGACCACACACTGCACAATCTGATTGCACATCTCTTATATAGGAGGAGAGGACCCCAAATGGCTGCAGACCTGACCACACACGGCACAATCTGATTGCACTTCTCTTATATAGGAGGAGGGGACCACAAACGGCTGCAGACCTGACCACACACGGCACAATCTGATTGCACAACTCTCATGTAGGAGGAGTGGACCACAAATGGCTGCAGACCTGACCACACACGGCACAATCTGATTGCAGTACGTTTGTATAACCTTCCAAACCAACATGTAATATGATTATTATTATTATTCCGTGGCGCTGTACAGAGTAAGAAGATAACATGAGGTACTTAATAATACAAACAATGATATACACAGAATATTGCCACCGGTACAGAATACAGATATTCCAGTGACAACATGAGGAATACAATGTATAGCAAATTCCAAGACACAAAGGGCTTGATTCACAAAAGAGTGCTAACTGTTAGCACGGCCGTTTTCGCGCGAATTTTCGCGTTTGCGTTTGCACGCAAAAACGTTATTGTTTCGCGCGAAAATTCGCGATCGCGCACAATGCGAAAATTCGCGCGAAACCGGCCGTGCTAACAGTTACCACTCTTTTGTGAATCAAGCCCATAGGGTGAGAGAGCTCTGCCCTTCCCAGCTAACAGTCTAGACTAGAGGAATAGGGGGTGGGGAAACAATATTTATCCCCAGAGGAAAGGTTTTTAGGTTATATATAGTAAGGAGTAAGGATGGTTGGGAAATGTCAGCAAAATGACGATTTCACAGTTTCCGATTGGAAGTCGGCTTACCGCTGCGGGAATCAGTATGCAGAAATTGGAATACCGCAGAAATACCACATTACCCTTGACGTGGCCACTAACGATCCAATTTCTAGAAAAAAATCGTTCAAGCGATCAGATAATTCTGATCAGAAGAAAGATTGTTCACTACACCATCAATGAACCAATAATCGTTCATAATAGATTGTACCCATCAATCGACATTTACAACCAATCCAATAAGAATTCTGATCGCTCTAACAATTTTTTGCTAGAAAATGGACCATTAGCAGCCACCTTCACTTGGGAATTTTACTCAATCACAGAACTCGGAAGCAGTGGCCAATCACAGAACTCGGAAGCACTGGACCAATTACAGAACTCGGAAGCATAGGGCTAATCATAAAACTCGGAAGCATTTGACAATCACAGAGCTTGGAAAGCAATGGACCAATCACAGAGCTCGGAAGCAATGGACCAATCACAGAGCTCGGATGCAATGGACCAATCACAGAGCTCGGAAGCAATGGACCAATCACAGAGCTCGGAAGCAATGGACCAATCACAGAGCTCGGAAGCAATGGACCAATCACAGAGCTCGGAAGCAATGGACCAATCACAGAGCTTGGAAGCAATGGACCAATCACAGAGCTCGGAAGCATTGGCCAATCACAGAACTCTGAAGCATTGGCCAATAATAGAGCTCGGATGCGTTGGCCAATCATAGAGCTCGGAAGCTCTGGCTCAATCACAGAACTCAGAGACATTGGCCAATCACGGAGCTTGGAAATATTGGCCAATCACCAATCACAGAACTCAGAAGCATTGGCCAATCACAGAACTCGGAAACATTGGCCAATCACAGAACTCGGAAGCACTGGACCAATCACAGGACTCGGAAGCATTGGCCAATCACAGAACTCAGAAGCATTGGCCAATCACAGAGCTCGGAAGCATTGGCCAATCACAGAGCTCGGAAGCATTGGCCAATCACAGAACTCGGAAGCACTGGACCAATCACAGGACTCGGAAGCATTGGCCAATCACAGAACTCGGAAGCATTGGCCAATCACAGAACTCAGAAGCATTGGCCAATCACAGAACTAGGAAACATTGGCCAATCACAGAACTCGGAAGCACTGGACCTTCACAGGACTCGGAAGCATTGCCCAATTACTGAACTCGTAAACATTGGCCAATCACTGAGCTCGGAAGCATTGGCCAATCACAGAACTCGGAAGTATTGGCCAATCACAAATCTCAGTAGCATTGGCCAATCACAGAACTCGGAAGCACTGGGACAATCCCAGACATTGGCCAATCACAGAACAAGGAGACATTGCCCAATCACAGAGCTCGGAAGCATTGGCTAATCACAGAACTCGGAAGCATTGGCCAATCACAGAGCTCGGAAGCCTTGGGCAATCACAGAACTAGGAAGCATTGGACCAATCACAAACAGATCAAATTACAATTTTCACAGTCATTAGTCACAGATGAGTTACTCAGGAATTACAGTACAGGAGCGGTGCCAGTGAGAGGGAAGTACAGTTTGGAGCAGTACCAGTCTGTTAGTTGGTAGTCCTCTAGCACTAACCTCTGAGCCGCCATTCTGCCCACTGGACTGGTATCATATTTACTAACCATTATTGATATAAGACATAAATGCTGCCCAACAAATCCCAAAACTGTCTGTGCAGCCCCCGTGTGACATGTATGTACAGAAGAGTCCCCTGTGTGACATGTATGTGCAGCGGAGTCCCCCATGTGACATGTATGTGCAGCGGAGTGCCCCGATTGACATGTATGTGCAGCAGAGTCCCCTGTGTGACATCTATGTGCAGCAGAGTCCCCCGTGTGACATGTATGTGCAGCAGAGTCCCTGTGTGACATGTATGTGCAGCGGAGTCCCCCGTGTGACATGTATCTGCAGCGGAGTCCCCGTGTGTCTGTGCAGTGGAGTCGCCCGTGTGTCTATGCAGCTCCCTAGTGACACGTATGTGCAGCAGAGTCCCCCGTGTGTCTGTGCAGCAAAGTCCCCCATGTGTCTGTGCAGCCCCCGTGTGACATGTAAGTGCAGCAGAGTCCTCCATGTGAAATGTGTCTGCAGCAGAGTCCCCCGTGCGTCTTTGCAGCAGTGTCCCCAGCGTGTCTGTGCAGCAGAGTCCCCCGTGTGCCTGTGCAGCAGAGTCCCCCGTGTGTCTGTGCAGCGGAGTCCCCCGTGTGTCTGTGCAGCGAAGGCCCCCGTGTGTCTGTGCAGCGAAGTCCCCCGTGTGTCTGTGCAGCAGTGTCCCCCGGGTGTCTGTGCAGCGGAGTCCCTGTGTGTCTGTGCAGCGGAGTCCCCCGTGTGTCTCTGCAGCAGAGTCCCTCGTATGTCTGTGCAGCAGAGTCCCCCATGTGTCTGTGCAGCAGAGTCTCCCGTGTGTCTGTGCAGCAGAGTCCCCAGTGTGTCTGTGCAGCAGAGTCCCCCGTGTGTCTGTGCAGCAGAGTCCCCCGTGTGTCTGTCCAGCGGAGTCCCTGTGTGTCTGTGCAATGGAGACCCCGTGTGCAGCCCCTGTGTGACATGTCTGCGCAGCCCCGTGTGACATGTCTGCGCAGCCCCCGTGTGACATGTCTGCGCAGCCCCATGTGAAATGTCTGCGCAGCCCCCGTGTGACATGTCTGCGCAGCCCCCGTGTGACATGTCTGCGCAGCCCCCGTGTGACATGTCTGCGCAGCCCCCGTGTGACATGTCTGCGCTGCCCCCGTGTGACATGTCTGCGCAGCCCCCGTGTGACATGTCTGCGCAGCCCCCGTGTGACATGTCTGCGCAGCCCCGTGTGACATGTCTGCGCAGCCCCCGTGTGACATGTCTGCGCAGCCCCCGTGTGACATGTCTGCGCAGCCCCCATGTGTCATGTCTGCGCAGCCCCCGTGTGTCATGTCTGTGCAGACCCCGTGTGCCATGTCTGTGCAGCCCCCGTGTGACTCTGCCTCAGGGATACTGGGGGTCTGGTTGGTTAGAGATACCCGGTGTTTGCAGTAGATGTTGCTGATGGGAGATAATATTAGACTCTGTTTATTAAAGACATTCTTCAGTTAAGTGCTTTACACATACAGAGGGGACATGTGAGAGATAAGCCCTCGAATGTCCCTGAACACGTCACTGGATGTGACCAGATCCTGCCACATTTGACCATCCGTCTCTCTCTAATGGGACAGTCAGGTGGAAATAATAATAACTGCACCACTGGATGCTGATCATCAGCTGACAGTTTATGAAGCCCCTCCCCGCTAGGGCAGAGCTATTCTATACTACTATCTGGGTGTGCAATGCTCCTCCCCCTCACAACAAGCCGTATTGATGAGACGTGTATGAATCGCATATGTTGGGTACATCACCAGCAGATCAGATCACAGCATCGACCACAACACATTTATCTGTATTTAGCCCAATTTCCACAATCTCTTCTCTACCTCAGGATGGAAACACACTAGGCGGAGCGTGACAGCGTTTCTGCGGTTTTTGTCATAATGAAGTGCACTTTTACTGCGTTTCCATTTTGCACATAATCATAATTGCGTCTTTGTGCGCTTCTGATATGCATTTTATGCAAATTGTTTGGATGTGGCCAATATAAAAACATGCTCTTGCCTCATTCTTGCTTGACTTCATCAGGAAAGTCAACAGGAAGCAGAAATACATCTTCAAACTTACTTTAAAAAAAAACGCATGAAAAATCACAACTCTGCGTCACCATTGACATACATTAAGTGCGTTTTAGATGCACTTTGGAAAAACATGCAGCAAGTTCTGCATTTTCTAAACGCATATTGCAGAACGCAAACAAATACGTTTTTTTCATGCAGTCCATTGACTTACATTATAGGCGCTAAAGCTAGTGTTTCTGCCTATCCTGAGCCTACCCTGACACAATGCACTGGATTAGGCTGACCTTGAGTGGCCGATGAGGATGACCTCAGACGAGACTCTGATGACTATACAGGAGCACCCTGATGTCTAAACATCCAGCATATCAGCGCGATCCCCAACCGCTTTATTGCACCACTGAATTACCTCTAAAGTTATATAAGCACACACTGCAGCTAGTTTACTGTCAGTACAGGCACAGTGCAACAGCTTATACTGTACATACAGAGATCAGCACACACTGCAGCTAGTTTACTATCGGTCCAGGCACAGAGTAACAGCCTACACTGTACATACTGGAGGCAGCAGAGATTAGCACACGCTGCAGCTAGTTTACTATCAGTACAGACACAGAGTACCAGCTTATAGTGTACATACTAGAGGCAGCAGAGATCAGCACACACTGCAGCTAGTTTTCTATCAGTGCAGGCACAGAGTAAAAAGCTTATACTGTACATACTGGAGGTAGCAGAGATCAGCAAACATTGCAGCTAGTTTACTATTAGTACAAGCAAACAGCTTATACTGAACATTCTGGAGGACGCAGAGATCAACACACGCTGCAGCTAGTTTACTATACCAAACAAATAGTGATTCTGAACATTGAGCACACTCTTTTAAAATTAAAACGGTCAGACATTAGCATTTTTCATTGCTGATCACATATTAATGCAGATCACTAGGAAGTCTAACCAGCATCTATCCATTCCCCCTAGCCAGCATCCAGCCATTCCCCCTAGCCAGCATCCAGCCATTCCTCATAGCCAGCATCCAGCCATTCCCCCTAGCAGGCATCCAGCCATTCCCCATAGCCGGCATCCAGCCATTCATCATAGCCGGCATCCAGCCAATCCTCATAGCCGGCATCCAGCCATTCCCCATAGCCGGCATCCAGCCATTCCCCATAGCCGGCATCCAGCCATTCCCCCGAGCCAGCATCCAGCCATTCCCCCGAGCCGGCATCCAGCCATTCCCCATAGCCGGCATCCAGCCATTCCCCATAGCCGGCATCCAGCCATTCCCCATAGCCAGCATCCAGCCATTCCCCATAGCCAGCATCCAGCATTCCCCATAGCCAGCATCCAGCATTCCCCATAGCCAGCATCCAGCCATTCCCCCTAGCCAGCATCCAGACATTCCCCATAGCCAGCATCCAGACATTCCCCATAGCCAGCATCCAGCCATTCCCCTTAGCCAGCATCCAGCCATTCCCCTTAGCCAGCATCCAGCCATTCCCCATAGCCAGCATCCAGCCATTCCTCATAGCCAGCATCCAGCCATTCCTCATAGCCAGCATCCAGCCATTCCTCATAGCCAGCATCCAGCCATTCCCCCTAGCCAGCATCCAACCATTCCCCCTAGCCAGCATCCAGCCATTCCCCATAGCCAGCATCCAGCCATTCCCCATAGCCAGCATCCAGCCATTCCCCATAGCCAGCATCCAGCCATTCCCCATAGCCAGCATCCAGCCATTCCCCATAGCCAGCACCCAGCATTCCCCATAGCCAGCATCCAGCCATTCCCCCAAGCCAGCATCCAGCCATTCCCCCTAGCCAGCATCCAGCCATTCCCCCTAGCCAGCATCCAGCCATTCCTCATAGCTAGCATCCAGCCACTCCCCATAGCCAGCATACAACATTTTCACATAGTCAGTGTACAGCTATTCCCCTTAGCCAGTGTAAAGCCATTCCCCTTAGCCAGTGTAAAGCCATTCCCCTTAGCCAGTGTAAAGCCATTCCCCTTAGCCAGCGTAAAGCCATTCCTCATAGCAAGCATCCAGCCATTCCACATAGTCAGCATCCAGCCATTACTCATAGTCAGCATCCAGCCATTCCCCATAGCCAGCATCTAGCCATTCCCCATAGCCAGCATCTAGCCATTCCCCCTAGCCAGCATCCAGCCATTCCCCCTAGCCAGCATCCAGCCATTCCCCATAGCCAGCATCTAGCCATTCCCCATAGCCAGCATCCAGCCATTCCTCATAGCCAGCATCCAGCCATTCCCCCTAGCCAGCATCCAGCCATTCCCCCATAGCCAGCATCCAGCCATTCCCCCTAGCCAGCATCCAGCCATTCCCCATAGCCAGGATTTGCCATTCCCCATAGCCAGCATCCAGCCATTCCCCATAGCCAGCATACAGCCATTCCCAATAGCCAGCATCCAGCCATTCCCCATAGCCAGCATACAGCAATTCTCCATAGCCAACATACAGCTATTCCCCATAGCCAGCATACAGCATTTTCACAGTCAGTGTACAGCCATTCCCCTTAGCCAGTGTAAAGCCATTCCTCATAGCCAAGCATCCAGCCATTCCACATAGTCAGCATCCAGCAATTCTCTGTAACCAGCATCCAGCCATTCCTTGTAGCCAGCATCCAGCCATTCCCCCTAGCCAGCATCCAGCCTTTCCCCCTAGCCAGCATCCAGCCTTTCCCCATAGCCAGCATCCAGCCTTTCCCCCTAGCCAGCATCCAGCCATTCCCCCTAGCCAGCATCCAGCCATTCCCCATAGCCAACATCTAGCCATTCCCCATAGCCAACATCTAGCCATTGCCCATAGCCAGCATCCAGACATTCCCCATAGCTAGCATCCAGCCATTCCACATAGTCAGTGTACAGCCATTCTCCATAGCCAGCATCCAGCCATTCCCCATAGCCAGCATCCAGCCATTCCACATAGCCAGCATTAAGCCATTCCCCCATAGCCAGCATCCAGCCATTCCCCCTAGCCAGCATTAAGCCATTCCCCCATAGCCAGCATCCAGCCATTCCCCCTAGCCAGCAACCAGCCATTCCCCCTAGCCAGAATACAGCAATTCCCCATAGCCAGCATACAGCATTTTCACAGTCAGTGTAAAGCCATTCCTCATAGCCAAGCATCCAGCCATTCCACATAGTCAGTGTACAGCCATTCCACATAGTCAGTGTACAGCCATTCCGCGTAGCCAGCATCCACCCATTCCCCATAACCAGCATCCAGCCATTCCCTGTAGCCAGCATCCAGCCATTCCTCATAGCCAGCATCCAGCCATTCCCCATAGCCAGCATCCAGCCATTCCCCATAGCCAGCATCCAGCCATTCCCCATAGCCAGCATCCAGCCATTCCCCATAGCCAGAATCCAGCCTTTTCCCCTAGCCAGCATCCAGCCTTTCCCCCTAGCCAGCATCCAGCCTTTCCCCCTAGCCAGCATCCAGCCTTTCCCCCTAGCCAGCATCCAGCCTTTCCCCCTAGCAAGCATCCAGCCATTCCCTATAGCCAGCATCCAGCCATTCCCTATAGCCAGCATCCAGCCATTCCCTATAGCCAGCATCCAACCATTCCCTATAGCCAACATCTAGCCTTTCCCCATAACCAGCATCCAGCCATTCCCCATAGCCAGCATCTAGCCATTCCACATAGTCAGCGTACAGCCATTCCACATAGCCAGCATCCAGCCATTCCACATAGTCAGCGTACAGCCATTCCCCCTAGCCAGCATCCAGCCATTCCCCCTAGCCAGGATTAAGCCATTCCCCCTAGCCAGCATCCAGCCATTCTCCCTAGCCAGCATCCAGCCATTCCCCCCTAGTCAGCGTACAGCCATTCCCCACAAACAGCATCCTGCCAATACACCTAGCCAGCATCCAGCCAATACACCTAGCCAGCATCCAGCCATTCCTCATAGCCAGCATACAGCCATTCCCCATAGCCAGCATACAGCATTTTCACAGTCAGTGTAAAGCCATTTCTTATAGCCAAGCATCCAGCCATTCCACATAGCCAGCATCCAGCCATTCCCCGTAGCCAGCATCCAGCCATTCCCCGTAGCCAGCATCCAGCCATTCCCCGTAGCCAGCATCCAGCCATTCCCCGTAGCCAGCATCCAGCCTTTCCCCGTAGCCAGCATCCAGCCATTCCCCATAGCCAGCATCCAGCCATTCCCCATAGCCAGCATCCAGCCTTTCCCCCTAGCCAGCATCCAGGCTTACCCCCTAGCCAGCATCTAGCCATTCCCCATAGCCAGCATCCAGCCATTCCCCATAGCCAGCATCCAGCATTCCCCATAGCCAGCATCCAGCCATTCCCCATAGCCAGCATCCAGCCATTCCCCATAGCCAGCATCCAGCCATTCCCCATAGCCAGCACCCAGCATTCCCCATAGCCAGCATCCAGCCATTCCCCCTAGCCAGCATCCAGCCATTCCCCCTAGCCAGCATCCAGCCATTCCCCCTAGCCAGCATCCAGCCATTCCCCCTAGCCAGCATCCAGCCATTCCTCATAGCTAGCATCCAGCCACTCCCCATAGCCAGCATACAACATTTTCACGTAGTCAGTGTACAGCTATTCCCCTTAGCCAGTGTAAAGCCATTCCCCTTAGCCAGTGTAAAGCCATTCCCCTTAGCCAGTGTAAAGCCATTCCCCTTAGCCAGCGTAAAGCCATTCCTCATAGCAAGCATCCAGCCATTCCACATAGTCAGCATCCAGCCATTACTCATAGTCAGCATCCAGCCATTCCCCATAGCCAGCATCTAGCCATTCCCCATAGCCAGCATCTAGCCATTCCCCCTAGCCAGCATCCAGCCATTCCCCCTAGCCAGCATCCAGCCATTCCCCATAGCCAGCATCTAGCCATTCCCCATAGCCAGCATCCAGCCATTCCTCATAGCCAGCATCCAGCCATTCCCCCTAGCCAGCATCCAGCCATTCCCCCATAGCCAGCATCCAGCCATTCCCCCTAGCCAGCATCCAGCCATTCCCCATAGCAAGGATTTGCCATTCCCCATAGCCAGCATCCAGCCATTCCCCATAGCCAGCATACAGCCATTCCCAATAGCCAGCATCCAGCCATTCCCCATAGCCAGCATACAGCAATTCTCCATAGCCAGCATACAGCTATTCCCCATAGCCAGCATACAGCATTTTCAGTCAGTGTACAGCCATTCCCCTTAGCCAGTGTAAAGCCATTCCTCATAGCCGAGCATCCAGCCATTCCACATAGTCAGCATCCAGCAATTCTCTGTAACCAGCATCCAGCCATTCCTTGTAGCCAGCATCCAGCCATTCCCCCTAGCCAGCATCCAGCCTTTCCCCCTAGCCAGCATCCAGCCTTTCCCCATAGCCAGCATCCAGCCTTTCCCCCTAGCCAGCATCCAGCCATTCCCCCTAGCCAGCATCCAGCCATTCCCCATAGCCAACATCTAGCCATTCCCCATAGCCAACATCTAGCCATTGCCCATAGCCAGCATCCAGACATTCCCCATAGCTAGCATCCAGCCATTCCACATAGTCAGTGTACAGCCATTCTCCATAGCCAGCATCCAGCCATTCCCCATAGCCAGCATCCAGCCATTCCACATAGCCAGCATTAAGCCATTCCCCCATAGCCAGCATCCAGCCATTCCCCCTAGCCAGCATTAAGCCATTCCCCCATAGCCAGCATCCAGCCATTCCCCCTAGCCAGCAACCAGCCATTCCCCCTAGCCAGAATACAGCAATTCCCCATAGCCAGCATACAGCATTTTCACAGTCAGTGTAAAGCCATTACTCATAGCCAAGCATCCAGCCATTCCACATAGTCAGTGTACAGCCATTCCGCGTAGCCAGCATCCACCCATTCCCCATAACCAGCATCCAGCCATTCCCTGTAGCCAGCATCCAGCCATTCCTCATAGCCAGCATCCAGCCATTCCTCATAGCCAGCATCCAGCCATTCCCCATAGCCAGCATCCAGCCATTCCCCATAGCCAGCATCCAGCCATTCCCCATAGCCAGAATCCAGCCTTTCCCCCTAGCCAGCATCCAGCCTTTCCCCCTAGCCAGCATCCAGCCTTTCCCCCTAGCCAGCATCCAGCCTTTCCCCCTAGCCAGCATCCAGCCTTTCCCCCTAGCAAGCATCCAGCCATTCCCCCTAGCCAGCATCCAGCCATTCCCTATAGCCAGCATCCAGCCATTCCCTATAGCCAGCATCCAACCATTCCCTATAGCCAACATCTAGCCTTTCCCCATAACCAGCATCCAGCCATTCCTCATAGCCAGCATCTAGCCATTCCACATAGTCAGCGTACAGCCATTCCACATAGCCAGCATCCAGCCATTCCACATAGTCAGCGTACAGCCATTCCCCCTAGCCAGCATCCAGCCATTCCCCCTAGCCAGGATTAAGCCATTCCCCCTAGCCAGCATCCAGCCATTCTCCCTAGCCAGCATCCAGCCATTCCCCCCTAGTCAGCGTACAGCCATTCCCCACAAACAGCATCCAGCCAATACACCTAGCCAGCATCCAGCCATTCCTCATAGCCAGCATACAGCAATTCCCCATAGCCAGCATACAGCATTTTCACAGTCAGTGTAAAGCCATTTCTTATAGCCAAGCATCCAGCCATTCCACATAGCCAGCATCCAGCCATTCCCCTTTAGCCAGCATCCAGCCATTCCCCGTAGCCAGCATCCAGCCATTCCCCGTAGCCAGCATCCAGCCTTTCCCCGTAGCCAGCATCCAGCCATTCCCCATAGCCAGCATCCAGCCATTCCCCATAGCCAGCATCCAGCCATTCCCCATAGCCAGCATCCAGCCTTTCCCCCTAGCCAGCATCCAGGCTTTCCCCCTAGCCAGCATCTAGCCATTCCCCATAGCCAGCATCCAGCCATTCCCCCTAGCCAGCATCCAGCCATTCCCCCTAGCCAGCATCCAGCCATTCCCCCTAGCCAGCATCCAGCCATTCCCCCTAGCCAGCATCCAGCCATTTCCCATAGCCAGCATCCAGCCATTCCCCATAACCAGCATCCAGCCATTCCCCATAGCCAGCATACAGCCATTGCCCATAGCCAGCATCCATCCATTCCCCATAGCCAGCATCCAGCCATTCCTCATAGCCAGCATCCAGCCATTCCCCCATAGCCAACATTAAGCCATTCCCCCAACGCCAGCATCCAGCCATTCCCCCTAGCCAGCAACCAGCCATTCCCCCTAACCAGCATCCAGCCATTCCCCCTAGCCAGCATCCAGCATTTCCACATAGTCAGTGTACAGCCATTACTCATAGCCAGCATACAACCATTCCCCACAAAAAGCATCCAGCCAATACACCTAGCCAGCATCCAGCCATTCCTTATAGCCAGCATCCAGCCATTCCCCATAGCCAGCATACAGCAATACCACATAGCCAGCATCCAGCCATTCCCCTTAGCCAGCATCCAGCCATTCCCCTTAGCCAGCATCCAGCCATTCCCCTTAGCCAGCATCCAACCATTCCCTTTAGCCAGCATCCAGCCATTCCTCATAGACAGCATCCAACTATTCCCCATAGCCAGCACCCAGCCATTCCCCATAGCCAGCATCCAGCCATTCCCCATAGCCAGCATCCAGCCATTCCCCATAGCCAGCATCCAGCCAGTCCTCATATGCAGCATGCAGCCATTCCCCCTAGCCAGCATCCAGCCATTCCCCATAGCCAAAATCTAGCCATTCCTCATAGCCAGCATCTAGCCATTCCCCATAGCCAGCATCTAGCCATTCCACATAGCCAGCATCTAGCCATTCCCCATAGCCAGCATCCAGCCATTCCCCATATCCAGCATCTAGCCATTCCCCATAGCCAGCATCCAGCCTTTCCCCCTAGGCAGCATCCAGCCATTCCCCATAGCCAGCATCTAGCATTCCCCATAGCCAGCATCCAGCCATTCCCCATAGCTAGCATCCAGCCTTTCCCCCTAGCCAGCATACAGCCTTTCCCCCTAGCCAGCATCCAGCCTTTCCCCCTAGCCAGCATCCAGCCATTCCCCCTAGCCAGCATCCAGCCATTCCCCATAGCCAGCATCCAGCCATTCCACCTAGCCAGCATCCAGCCATTCCCCATAGCCAGCATCCAGCCATTCCCCATAGCCAGCATCCAGCCATTCCACCTAGCCAGCATCCAGCCATTCCCCATAGCCAGCATCCAGCCATTCCCCATAGCCAGCATCCAGCCATTCCCCATAGCCAGCATCCAGCCATTCCTCATAGCCAGCATCCAGCCATTCCCCATAGCCAGCATCCAGCCAGTTCTCATATGCAGCATGCAGCCATTCCCCCTAGCCAGCATCCAGCCATTCCCCATAGCCAAAATCTAGCCATTCCTCATAGCCAGCATCTAGCCATTCCCCATAGCCAGCATCTAGCCATTCCACATAGCCAGCATCTAGCCATTCCCCATAGCCAGCATCCAGCCATTCCCCATAGCCAGCATCCAGCCATTCCCCATAGCCAGCATCCAGCCATTCCCCATAGCTAGCATCCAGCCTTTCCCCCTAGCCAGCATCCAGCCTTTCCCCATAGCCAGCATCCAGCCATTCCCCATAGCCAACATCTAGTCTTTCCCCCTAGCCAGCATCCAGCCATTCCCCATAGCCAGCATCCAGCCATTCCTCATAGCCAGCATCCAGCCATTCCCCCTAGCCAACATTAAGCCATTCCCCCATAGCCAGCATCCAGCCATTCCCCCTAGCCAGGATCTAGCCATTCCCCATAGCCAGCATCCAGCATTTCCACATAGTCAGTGTACAGCCATTACTCATAGCCAGCATACAACCATTCCCCACAAAAAGCATCTAGCCAATACACCTAGCCAACATCCAGCCATTCCTTATAGCCAGCATCCAGCCATTCCCCATAGCCAGCATACAGCAATACCACATAGCCAGCATCCAGCCATTCCCCTTAGCCAGCATCCAGCCATTCCCCTTAGCCAGCATCCAGCCATTCCCCTAAGCCAGCATCCAGCCATTCCCCTTAGTCAGCATCCAACCACTCCCCTTAGCCAGCATCCAGCCATTCCTCATAGCCAGCATCCAGCCATTCCCCATAGCCAGGATCCAGCCATTCCCCATAGCCAGCTTCCAGCCGTTCCCCATAGCCAGCTTCCAGCCGTTCCCCGTAGCCAGCATCCAGCCAGTCCTCATATGCAGCATGCAGCCATTCCCCCTAGCCAGCATCCAGCCATTCCCCATAGCCAAAATCTAGCCATTCCTCATAGCCAGCATCTAGCCATTCCCCGTAGCCAGCATCTAGCCATTCCACATAGCCAGCATCCAGCCATTCCCCATAGCCAGCATCCAGCCATTCTCCATAGCCAGCATCCAGCCATTCCCCATAGCCAGCATCCAGCCATTCTCCATAGCCAGCATCCAGCCATTCCTCATAGCCAGCGTACAGCCATTCCCCCTAGCCAGCATCCAGCCATTCCTTCTAGCCAGCATCCAGCCATTCCCCCTAGCCAGCATCCAGCATTTCCACATAGTCAGTGTACAGCCATTACTCATAGCCAGCATACAACCATTCCCCACAAACAGCATCCAGCCAATACACCTAGCCAGCATCCAGCCATTCCTCATAGCCAGCATCCAGCCATTCCCCATAGCCAGCATACAGCAATTCCCCATAGCCAGCATCCAGCCATTCCCCATAGCCAGCATCCAGCCATTCCCCATAGCCAGCATCCAGCCATTCCCCATAGCCAGCATCCAGCCATTCCCCATAGCCAGCATACAGCCATTGCCCATAGCCAGCATCTATCCATTCCCCATAGCCAGCATCCAGCCATTCCTCATAGCCAGCATCCAGCCATTCCCCCTAGCCAACATTAAGCCATTCCCCCATAGCCAGCATCCAGCCATTCCCCCTAGCCAGCAACCAGCCATTCCCCCTAGCCAGCATCCAGCCATTCCCCCTAGCCAGCATCCAGCCATTCCCCCTAGCCAGCATCCAGCATTTCCACATAGTCAGTGTACAGCCATTACTCATAGCCAGCGTACAACCATTCCCCACAAAAAGCATCCAGCCAATACACCTAGCCAGCATCCAGCCATTCCTTATAGCCAGCATCCAGCCATTCCTTATAGCCAGCATCCAGCCATTCCCCATAGCCAGCATACAGCAATACCACATAGCCAGCATCCAACCATTCCCCTTAGCCAGCATCCAGCCATTCCCCTTAGCCAGCATCCAGCCATTCCCCTTAGCTAGCATCCAGCCATTCCCCTTAGCCAGCATCCAGCCATTCCCCATAGCCAGCATCCAGCCATTCCCCATAGCCAGCATCCAGCCATTCCCCATAGCCAGCATCCAGCCATTCCCCATAGCCAGCATCCAGCCAGTCCTCATATGCAGCATGCAGCCATTCCCCCTAGCCAGCATCCAGCCATTCCCCATAGCCAAAATCTAGCCATTCCTCATAGCCAGCATCTAGCCATTCCCCATAGCCAGCATCTAGCCATTCCACATAGCCAGCATCTAGCCATTCCCCATAGCCAGCATCCAGCCATTCCCCATAGCCAGCATCCAGCCATTCCCCATAGCCAGCATCCAGCCATTCCCCATAGCTAGCATCCAGCCTTTCCCCTTAGCCAGCATCCAGCCTTTCCCTCTAGGCAGCATCCAGCCTTTCCCCCTAGCCAGCATCCAGCCTTTCCCCCTAGCCAGCATCCAGCCATTCCCCCTAGCCAGCATCCAGCCATTCCCCATAGCCAACATCTAGCCTTTCCCCCTAGCCAGCATCCAGCCATTCCCCATAGCCAGCATCCAGCCATTCCCCCTAGCCAGCATCCAGCCATTCCCCATAGCCAGCATCCAGCCATTCCCCATAGCCAGCATCCAGCCATTCCCCATAGCCAGCATCCAGCCATTCCCCATAGCCAGCATCCAGCCATTCCCCATAGCCAGCATCCAGCCATTCCTCATAGCCAGCATCCAGCCATTCCCCATAGCCAGCATCCAGCCAGTCCTCATATGCAGCATGCATCCATTCCCCCTAGCCAGCATCCAGCCATTCCCCATAGCCAAAATCTAGCCATTCCTCATAGCCAGCACCTAGCCATTTCCCATAGCCAGCATCTAGCCATTCCACATAGCCAGCATCCAGCCATTCCCCATAGCCAGCATCCAGCCATTCCCCATAGCCAGCATCCAGCCATTCCCCATAGCCAGCATCCAGCCATTCCCCATAGCCAGCATCCAGCCGTTCCCCCTAGCCAGCATCCAGCCTTTCCCCCTAGGCAGCATCCAGCCTTTCCCCCTAGGCAGCATCCAGCCTTTCCCCCTAGCCAGCATCCAGCCATTCCCCCTAGCCAGCATCCAGCCATTCCCCATAGCAAACATCTAGCGTTTCCCCCTAGCCAGCATCCAGCCATTCCCCCTAGCCAGCATCTAGCCATTCCCCATAGCCAGCATCCAGCCATTCCCCATAGCCAGCATCCAGCCATTCCCCATAGCCAGCATCCAGCCATTCCACATAGCCAGCATCCAGCCATTCCTCATAGCCAGCATCCAGCCATTCCCCCTAGCCAACATTAAGCCATTCCCCCATAGCCAGCATCCAGCCATTCCCCCTAGCTAGCAACCAGCCATTCCCCCTAGGCAGCATCCAGCCTTTCCCCCTAGCCAGCATCCAGCCTTTCCCCCTAGCCAGCATCCAGCCATTCCCCCTAGCCAGCATCCAGCCATTCCCCCTAGCCAGCATCCAGCCATTCCCCCTAGCCAGCATCCAGCATTTCCACATAGTCAGTGTACAGCCATTACTCATAGCCAGCATACAACCATTCCCCACAAAAAGCATCCAGCCAATACACCTAGCCAGCATCCAGCCATTCCTCATAGCCAGCATCCAGCCATTCCCCATAGCCAGCATACAGCAATTCCCCATAGCCAGCATCTAGCCATTCCCCCTAGCCAGCATCCAGCCATTCCCCATAGCCAGGATCCAGTCATTCCCCTTAGCCAGCATCCAGCCATTCCTTATAGCCAGCATCCAGCCATTCCCCATAGCCAGCATCCAGCCATTCCCCTTAGCCAGCATCCAGCCATTCCCCTTACTCAGCATCCAGCCATTCCCCTTAGTCAGCATTCAACCACTCCCCTTAGCCAGCATCCAGCCATTCCTCATAGCCAGCATCCAGCCATTCCCCATAGCCAGGATCCAGCCATTCCCCATAGCCAGCATCTAGCCATTCCACATAGCCAGCATCTAGCCATTCCCCATAGCCAGCATCCAGCCATTCCCCATAGCCAGCATCCAGCCATTCCCCATAGCCAGCATCCAGCCATTCCCCATAGCCAGCATCCAGCCATTCCCCATAGCTAGCATCCAGCCTTTCCCCTTAGCCAGCATCCAGCCTTTCCCTCTAGGCAGCATCCAGCCTTTCCCCCTAGCCAGCATCCAGCCTTTCCCCCTAGCCAGCATCCAGCCATTCCCCCTAGCCAGCATCCAGCCATTCCCCATAGCCAACATCTAGCCTTTCCCCCTAGCCAGCATCCAGCCATTCCCCATAGCCAGCATCCAGCCATTCCCCCTAGCCAGCATCCAGCCATTCCCCATAGCCAGCATCCAGCCATTCCCCATAGCCAGCATCCAGCCATTCCCCATAGCCAGCATCCAGCCATTCCCCATAGCCAGCATCCAGCCATTCCCCATAGCCAGCATCCAGCCATTCCTCATAGCCAGCATCCAGCCATTCCCCATAGCCAGCATCCAGCCAGTCCTCATATGCAGCATGCATCCATTCCCCCTAGCCAGCATCCAGCCATTCCCCATAGCCAAAATCTAGCCATTCCTCATAGCCAGCACCTAGCCATTTCCCATAGCCAGCATCTAGCCATTCCACATAGCCAGCATCCAGCCATTCCCCATAGCCAGCATCCAGCCATTCCCCATAGCCAGCATCACGCCATTCCCCATAGCCAGCATCCAGCCATTCCCCATAGCCAGCATCCAGCCTTTCCCCCTAGCCAGCATCCAGCCTTTCCCCCTAGGCAGCATCCAGCCTTTCCCCCTAGGCAGCATCCAGCCTTTCCCCCTAGCCAGCATCCAGCCATTCCCCCTAGCCAGCATCCAGCCATTCCCCATAGCCAACATCTAGCGTTTCCCCCTAGCCAGCATCCAGCCATTCCCCCTAGCCAGCATCCAGCCATTCCCCATAGCCAGCATCCAGCCATTCCCCATAGCCAGCATCCAGCCATTCCCCATAGCCAGCATCCAGCCATTCCACATAGCCAGCATCCAGCCATTCCTCATAGCCAGCATCCAGCCATTCCCCCTAGCCAACATTAAGCCATTCCCCCATAGCCAGCATCCAGCCATTCCCCCTAGCTAGCAACCAGCCATTCCCCCTAGGCAGCATCCAGCCTTTCCCCCTAGCCAGCATCCAGCCTTTCCCCCTAGCCAGCATCCAGCCATTCCCCCTAGCCAGCAACCAGCCATTCCCCCTAGCCAGCATCCAGCCATTCCCCCTAGCCAGCATCCAGCATTTCCACATAGTCAGTGTACAGCCATTACTCATAGCCAGCATACAACCATTCCCCACAAAAAGCATCCAGCCAATACACCTAGCCAGCATCCAGCCATTCCTCATAGCCAGCATCCAGCCATTCCCCATAGCCAGCATACAGCAATTCCCCATAGCCAGCATCTAGCCATTCCCCCTAGCCAGCATCCAGCCATTCCCCATAGCCAGGATCCAGTCATTCCCCTTAGCCAGCATCCAGCCATTCCTTATAGCCAGCATCCAGCCATTCCCCATAGCCAGCATCCAGCCATTCCCCTTAGCCAGCATCCAGCCATTCCCCTTAGCCAGCATCCAGCCATTCCCCTTAGCCAGCATCCAGCCATTCCCCTTACTCAGCATCCAGCCATTCCCCTTAGTCAGCATTCAACCACTCCCCTTAGCCAGCATCCAGCCATTCCTCATAGCCAGCATCCAGCCATTCCCCATAGCCAGGATCCAGCCATTCCCCATAGCCAGCATCCAGCCATTCCCCATAGCCAGCATCTAGCCAGTCCTCATATGCAGCATGCAGCCATTCCCCCTAGCCAGCATCCAGCCATTCCCCATAGCCAGCATCCAGCCAATCCCCTTAGCCAGCATCCAGCCATTCCCATTAGCCAGCATCCAGCCATTCCCCATAGGCAGCATCCAGCCAGTCCTTATATGCAGCATGCAGCGATTCCCCCTAGCCAGCATCCAGCCATTCCTCATAGCCAGCATCCAGCCATTCCCCATAGCCAGCATCCAGCCATTCCCCATAGCCAAAATCTAACCATTCCCCATAGCCAAAATCTAACCATTCCCCATAGCCAGCATCCAGCCATTCCACATAGCCAGCATCTAGCCATTCCCCATAGCCAGCATCCAGCCATTCCACATAGCCAGCATCCAGCCATTCCCCATAGCCAGCATACAGCCATTCTCCATAGCCAGCATCCAGCCATTCCCCATAGCCGGCATCCAGCCATTCCCCATAGCCAGCATACAGCAATTCCCCATAGCCAGCATACAGCCATTCCCCACAAACAGCATCCAGCCAATACACCTAGCCAGCATCCAGCCATTCCTCATAGCCAGCATCCAGCCATTCCCCATAGCCAGCATACAGCAATTCCCCATAGCCAGCAAACAGCCATTCCCCATAGCCAGCATCCAGCCATTCCCCTTAGCCAGCATCCAGCCATTGTCCATAGCCAGCATCCAGCCATTCCTCATAGCCAGCATCCAGCCATTCCCCATAGCCAGCATCCAGCCATTGTCCATAGCCAGCATCCAGCCATTCCTCATAGCCAGCATCTAGCCATTCCACATAGTCAGCGTACAGCCATTCCCCCTAGCCAGCATCCAGCCATTCCCCCTAGCCAGCATCCAGCTATTCCCCATAGCCAGCATTAAGCCATTCCCCATAGCCAGCATCCAGCCATTCCCCCTAGCCAGCATCCAGCCATTTCCCCTAGCCAGCATCCAGCCATTCCCCCTAGCCAGCATCCAGCATTTCCACATAGTCAGTGTACAGCCATTACTCATAGCCAGCATACAACCATTCCCCACAAACAGCATCCAGCCAATACACCTAGCCAGCATCCAGCCATTTCTCATAGCCAGCATCCAGCCATTCCCCATAGCCAGCATACAGCAATTCCCCATAGCCAGCATACAGCCATTCCCCTTAGCCAGCATCCAGCCATTCCCCTTAGCCAGCATCCAGCCATTCCCCTTAGTCAGCATCCAGCCATTCCCCTTAGCCAGCATCCAGCCATTCCTCATAGCCAGCATCCAGCCATTCCCCATAGCCAGCATCCAGCCAGTCCTCATATGCAGCATGCAGCCATTTCCCATAGCCAGTGTACAGCCATTCCCAGCAGCCAGCACCCCGTGTCTAGCCATTCCCCACAGCAAATGTTTAGCCATTCCCTATAGCCTGCATCTAGCAATTTTCCATATTCAGCATCCAGCCATTCCCCTTAGCCAGCATCCAGCCACTCACCCTAGCCAGCATCCAGCCTTTCCCCGTAACCAGCATCCAGCCATTCTCAATAGCCAGCATCCAGCCATTCCCCCTAGCCAGCATCCAGCATTTCCACATAGTCAGTATACAGCCATTACTCATAGTCCGCATCCAGCCATTCCCTATAGCCATTATCCAGCCATTTCTCATAGCCAGCATCTAGCCATTCCACATAACCAGCATCCAGCCATTCCCCATAGCCATCATCCAGCCATTCCCCATAGCCATCATCCAGCCATTCCCCATAGCCATCATCCAGCCATTCCCCATAGCCATTATCCAGCCATTCCCCATAGCCATTATCCAGCCATTCCCCATAGCCAGCATCCAGCCATTCCCAATAGCCATTATGCAGCCATTCACCATAGCCAGCATCTAGCCATTCCACATAACCAGCTTCCAGCCATGCCCCATAGCCAGCATACAACCATTCCCCACAACCAGCATCCAGCTATTCCACATAGTCAGTGTACAGCCATTCCCCATAGCCAGCATCCATCCATTCCTCATACCCAGCATCCAACCATCCCCCATAGTCAACATCCAGCCATTCCCCATAGCCAGTGTACAGCCATTCCCCAATAGCCAGTGTACAGCCATTCCCCAATAGCCAGTGTACAGCCATTCGACATAGCCAGTATCCAGCATTTCCCTCATAGCCAGCATCCAGCCATTCTCAATAGCCAGCATCCAGCCATTCCCTATAGCCAGCATCCAGCCATTCCCCATAGCCAGCATCCAGCCATTCCCCATAGCCAGCATCCAGCCATTCCCCATAGCCAGCATCCAGCCATTCCCCATAGCCAGCATCCAGCCATTCCCCATAGCCAGCATCCAGCCAATCACCATAGCCAGCATCCAGCCATTCCCCATAGCCAGCATCCAGCCATTCCCCATAGCCAGCATCCAGCCATTCCCCATAGCCAGCATCCAGCCGTTGACCATAGCCAGTATTCAGCATTTCCCCATAGCCAGCATCCAGCCATTCCCCATAGCCAGCATCCAGCCAATCCCCATAGCCAGCATCCAGCCAATCCCCATAGCCAGCATCCAGCCAATCCCCATAGCCAGCATCCAGCCATTCCCCATAGTCAGTGTACAGCCATTCCTCATAGCCAGCATCCAGTCATTCCACAAAGCCAGTGCACAGCCATTTCTCATAGGCAGCATCCAGCCATTCTCCAAAGCCAGTGTACAGCCATTCCCCATAGTCAGCATCCAGCCATTCCACATAGCCAGCACCCAGCCATTCCACATAGCCAGCACCCAGCCATTCCCCATAGCCAGTGTACAGCCATTCCCCATAGCCAGCAGCTTGCCATTACGTATAGCTAGTGTACAGCCATTCCCCTTGCCAACGTCCAGCCATTCCTTATATCCAGTGTCCTGCAATTATCCACAGTCAGCATCCAACCATTACCCATAGCCAGCATCCAGCCATTCCCCATAGCCAGCATACAGCCATTGCCCATAGCCAGCATCTATCCATTCCCCATAGCCAGCATCCAGCCATTCCTCATAGCCAGCATCCAGCCATTCCCCCTAGCCAACATTAAGCCATTCCCCCATAGCCAGCATCCAGCCATTCCCCCTAGCCAGCAACCAGCCATTCCCCCTAGCCAGCATCCAGCCATTCCCCCTAGCCAGCATCCAGCCATTCCCCCTAGCCAGCATCCAGCATTTCCACATAGTCAGTGTACAGCCATTACTCATAGCCAGCGTACAACCATTCCCCACAAAAAGCATCCAGCCAATACACCTAGCCAGCATCCAGCCATTCCTTATAGCCAGCATCCAGCCATTCCTTATAGCCAGCATCCAGCCATTCCCCATAGCCAGCATACAGCAATACCACATAGCCAGCATCCAACCATTCCCCTTAGCCAGCATCCAGCCATTCCCCTTAGCCAGCATCCAGCCATTCCCCTTAGCTAGCATCCAGCCATTCCCCTTAGCCAGCATCCAGCCATTCCCCATAGCCAGCATCCAGCCATTCCCCATAGCCAGCATCCAGCCATTCCCCATAGCCAGCATCCAGCCAGTCCTCATATGCAGCATGCAGCCATTCCCCCTAGCCAGCATCCAGCCATTCCCCATAGCCAAAATCTAGCCATTCCTCATAGCCAGCATCTAGCCATTCCCCATAGCCAGCATCTAGCCATTCCACATAGCCAGCATCTAGCCATTCCCCATAGCCAGCATCCAGCCATTCCCCATAGCCAGCATCCAGCCATTCCCCATAGCCAGCATCCAGCCATTCCCCATAGCTAGCATCCAGCCTTTCCCCTTAGCCAGCATCCAGCCTTTCCCTCTAGGCAGCATCCAGCCTTTCCCCCTAGCCAGCATCCAGCCTTTCCCCCTAGCCAGCATCCAGCCATTCCCCCTAGCCAGCATCCAGCCATTCCCCATAGCCAACATCTAGCCTTTCCCCCTAGCCAGCATCCAGCCATTCCCCATAGCCAGCATCCAGCCATTCCCCCTAGCCAGCATCCAGCCATTCCCCATAGCCAGCATCCAGCCATTCCCCATAGCCAGCATCCAGCCATTCCCCATAGCCAGCATCCAGCCATTCCCCATAGCCAGCATCCAGCCATTCCCCATAGCCAGCATCCAGCCATTCCTCATAGCCAGCATCCAGCCATTCCCCATAGCCAGCATCCAGCCAGTCCTCATATGCAGCATGCATCCATTCCCCCTAGCCAGCATCCAGCCATTCCCCATAGCCAAAATCTAGCCATTCCTCATAGCCAGCACCTAGCCATTTCCCATAGCCAGCATCTAGCCATTCCACATAGCCAGCATCCAGCCATTCCCCATAGCCAGCATCCAGCCATTCCCCATAGCCAGCATCCAGCCATTCCCCATAGCCAGCATCCAGCCATTCCCCATAGCCAGCATCCAGCCGTTCCCCCTAGCCAGCATCCAGCCTTTCCCCCTAGGCAGCATCCAGCCTTTCCCCCTAGGCAGCATCCAGCCTTTCCCCCTAGCCAGCATCCAGCCATTCCCCCTAGCCAGCATCCAGCCATTCCCCATAGCAAACATCTAGCGTTTCCCCCTAGCCAGCATCCAGCCATTCCCCCTAGCCAGCATCTAGCCATTCCCCATAGCCAGCATCCAGCCATTCCCCATAGCCAGCATCCAGCCATTCCCCATAGCCAGCATCCAGCCATTCCACATAGCCAGCATCCAGCCATTCCTCATAGCCAGCATCCAGCCATTCCCCCTAGCCAACATTAAGCCATTCCCCCATAGCCAGCATCCAGCCATTCCCCCTAGCTAGCAACCAGCCATTCCCCCTAGGCAGCATCCAGCCTTTCCCCCTAGCCAGCATCCAGCCTTTCCCCCTAGCCAGCATCCAGCCATTCCCCCTAGCCAGCATCCAGCCATTCCCCCTAGCCAGCATCCAGCCATTCCCCCTAGCCAGCATCCAGCATTTCCACATAGTCAGTGTACAGCCATTACTCATAGCCAGCATACAACCATTCCCCACAAAAAGCATCCAGCCAATACACCTAGCCAGCATCCAGCCATTCCTCATAGCCAGCATCCAGCCATTCCCCATAGCCAGCATACAGCAATTCCCCATAGCCAGCATCTAGCCATTCCCCCTAGCCAGCATCCAGCCATTCCCCATAGCCAGGATCCAGTCATTCCCCTTAGCCAGCATCCAGCCATTCCTTATAGCCAGCATCCAGCCATTCCCCATAGCCAGCATCCAGCCATTCCCCTTAGCCAGCATCCAGCCATTCCCCTTACTCAGCATCCAGCCATTCCCCTTAGTCAGCATTCAACCACTCCCCTTAGCCAGCATCCAGCCATTCCTCATAGCCAGCATCCAGCCATTCCCCATAGCCAGGATCCAGCCATTCCCCATAGCCAGCATCTAGCCATTCCACATAGCCAGCATCTAGCCATTCCCCATAGCCAGCATCCAGCCATTCCCCATAGCCAGCATCCAGCCATTCCCCATAGCCAGCATCCAGCCATTCCCCATAGCCAGCATCCAGCCATTCCCCATAGCTAGCATCCAGCCTTTCCCCTTAGCCAGCATCCAGCCTTTCCCTCTAGGCAGCATCCAGCCTTTCCCCCTAGCCAGCATCCAGCCTTTCCCCCTAGCCAGCATCCAGCCATTCCCCCTAGCCAGCATCCAGCCATTCCCCATAGCCAACATCTAGCCTTTCCCCCTAGCCAGCATCCAGCCATTCCCCATAGCCAGCATCCAGCCATTCCCCCTAGCCAGCATCCAGCCATTCCCCATAGCCAGCATCCAGCCATTCCCCATAGCCAGCATCCAGCCATTCCCCATAGCCAGCATCCAGCCATTCCCCATAGCCAGCATCCAGCCATTCCCCATAGCCAGCATCCAGCCATTCCCCATAGCCAGCATCCAGCCATTCCTCATAGCCAGCATCCAGCCATTCCCCATAGCCAGCATCCAGCCAGTCCTCATATGCAGCATGCATCCATTCCCCCTAGCCAGCATCCAGCCATTCCCCATAGCCAAAATCTAGCCATTCCTCATAGCCAGCACCTAGCCATTTTATTATAGCCAGCATCTAGCCATTCCACATAGCCAGCATCCAGCCATTCCCCATAGCCAGCATCCAGCCATTCCCCATAGCCAGCATCACGCCATTCCCCATAGCCAGCATCCAGCCATTCCCCATAGCCAGCATCCAGCCTTTCCCCCTAGCCAGCATCCAGCCTTTCCCCCTAGGCAGCATCCAGCCTTTCCCCCTAGGCAGCATCCAGCCTTTCCCCCTAGCCAGCATCCAGCCATTCCCCCTAGCCAGCATCCAGCCATTCCCCATAGCCAACATCTAGCGTTTCCCCCTAGCCAGCATCCAGCCATTCCCCCTAGCCAGCATCCAGCCATTCCCCATAGCCAGCATCCAGCCATTCCCCATAGCCAGCATCCAGCCATTCCCCATAGCCAGCATCCAGCCATTCCACATAGCCAGCATCCAGCCATTCCTCATAGCCAGCATCCAGCCATTCCCCCTAGCCAACATTAAGCCATTCCCCCATAGCCAGCATCCAGCCATTCCCCCTAGCTAGCAACCAGCCATTCCCCCTAGGCAGCATCCAGCCTTTCCCCCTAGCCAGCATCCAGCCTTTCCCCCTAGCCAGCATCCAGCCATTCCCCCTAGCCAGCAACCAGCCATTCCCCCTAGCCAGCATCCAGCCATTCCCCCTAGCCAGCATCCAGCATTTCCACATAGTCAGTGTACAGCCATTACTCATAGCCAGCATACAACCATTCCCCACAAAAAGCATCCAGCCAATACACCTAGCCAGCATCCAGCCATTCCTCATAGCCAGCATCCAGCCATTCCCCATAGCCAGCATACAGCAATTCCCCATAGCCAGCATCTAGCCATTCCCCCTAGCCAGCATCCAGCCATTCCCCATAGCCAGGATCCAGTCATTCCCCTTAGCCAGCATCCAGCCATTCCTTATAGCCAGCATCCAGCCATTCCCCATAGCCAGCATCCAGCCATTCCCCTTAGCCAGCATCCAGCCATTCCCCTTAGCCAGCATCCAGCCATTCCCCTTAGCCAGCATCCAGCCATTCCCCTTACTCAGCATCCAGCCATTCCCCTTAGTCAGCATTCAACCACTCCCCTTAGCCAGCATCCAGCCATTCCTCATAGCCAGCATCCAGCCATTCCCCATAGCCAGGATCCAGCCATTCCCCATAGCCAGCATCCAGCCATTCCCCATAGCCAGCATCTAGCCAGTCCTCATATGCAGCATGCAGCCATTCCCCCTAGCCAGCATCCAGCCATTCCCCATAGCCAGCATCCAGCCAATCCCCTTAGCCAGCATCCAGCCATTCCCATTAGCCAGCATCCAGCCATTCCCCATAGGCAGCATCCAGCCAGTCCTTATATGCAGCATGCAGCGATTCCCCCTAGCCAGCATCCAGCCATTCCTCATAGCCAGCATCCAGCCATTCCCCATAGCCAGCATCCAGCCATTCCCCATAGCCAAAATCTAACCATTCCCCATAGCCAAAATCTAACCATTCCCCATAGCCAGCATCCAGCCATTCCACATAGCCAGCATCTAGCCATTCCCCATAGCCAGCATCCAGCCATTCCACATAGCCAGCATCCAGCCATTCCCCATAGCCAGCATACAGCCATTCTCCATAGCCAGCATCCAGCCATTCCCCATAGCCGGCATCCAGCCATTCCCCATAGCCAGCATACAGCAATTCCCCATAGCCAGCATACAGCCATTCCCCACAAACAGCATCCAGCCAATACACCTAGCCAGCATCCAGCCATTCCTCATAGCCAGCATCCAGCCATTCCCCATAGCCAGCATACAGCAATTCCCCATAGCCAGCAAACAGCCATTCCCCATAGCCAGCATCCAGCCATTCCCCTTAGCCAGCATCCAGCCATTGTCCATAGCCAGCATCCAGCCATTCCTCATAGCCAGCATCCAGCCATTCCCCATAGCCAGCATCCAGCCATTGTCCATAGCCAGCATCCAGCCATTCCTCATAGCCAGCATCTAGCCATTCCACATAGTCAGCGTACAGCCATTCCCCCTAGCCAGCATCCAGCCATTCCCCCTAGCCAGCATCCAGCTATTCCCCATAGCCAGCATTAAGCCATTCCCCATAGCCAGCATCCAGCCATTCCCCCTAGCCAGCATCCAGCCATTTCCCCTAGCCAGCATCCAGCCATTCCCCCTAGCCAGCATCCAGCATTTCCACATAGTCAGTGTACAGCCATTACTCATAGCCAGCATACAACCATTCCCCACAAACAGCATCCAGCCAATACACCTAGCCAGCATCCAGCCATTTCTCATAGCCAGCATCCAGCCATTCCCCATAGCCAGCATACAGCAATTCCCCATAGCCAGCATACAGCCATTCCCCTTAGCCAGCATCCAGCCATTCCCCTTAGCCAGCATCCAGCCATTCCCCTTAGTCAGCATCCAGCCATTCCCCTTAGCCAGCATCCAGCCATTCCTCATAGCCAGCATCCAGCCATTCCCCATAGCCAGCATCCAGCCAGTCCTCATATGCAGCATGCAGCCATTTCCCATAGCCAGTGTACAGCCATTCCCAGCAGCCAGCACCCCGTGTCTAGCCATTCCCCACAGCAAATGTTTAGCCATTCCCTATAGCCTGCATCTAGCAATTTTCCATATTCAGCATCCAGCCATTCCCCTTAGCCAGCATCCAGCCACTCACCCTAGCCAGCATCCAGCCTTTCCCCGTAACCAGCATCCAGCCATTCTCAATAGCCAGCATCCAGCCATTCCCCCTAGCCAGCATCCAGCATTTCCACATAGTCAGTATACAGCCATTACTCATAGTCCGCATCCAGCCATTCCCTATAGCCATTATCCAGCCATTTCTCATAGCCAGCATCTAGCCATTCCACATAACCAGCATCCAGCCATTCCCCATAGCCATCATCCAGCCATTCCCCATAGCCATCATCCAGCCATTCCCCATAGCCATCATCCAGCCATTCCCCATAGCCATTATCCAGCCATTCCCCATAGCCATTATCCAGCCATTCCCCATAGCCAGCATCCAGCCATTCCCAATAGCCATTATGCAGCCATTCACCATAGCCAGCATCTAGCCATTCCACATAACCAGCTTCCAGCCATGCCCCATAGCCAGCATACAACCATTCCCCACAACCAGCATCCAGCTATTCCACATAGTCAGTGTACAGCCATTCCCCATAGCCAGCATCCATCCATTCCTCATACCCAGCATCCAACCATCCCCCATAGTCAACATCCAGCCATTCCCCATAGCCAGTGTACAGCCATTCCCCAATAGCCAGTGTACAGCCATTCCCCAATAGCCAGTGTACAGCCATTCGACATAGCCAGTATCCAGCATTTCCCTCATAGCCAGCATCCAGCCATTCTCAATAGCCAGCATCCAGCCATTCCCTATAGCCAGCATCCAGCCATTCCCCATAGCCAGCATCCAGCCATTCCCCATAGCCAGCATCCAGCCATTCCCCATAGCCAGCATCCAGCCATTCCCCATAGCCAGCATCCAGCCATTCCCCATAGCCAGCATCCAGCCAATCACCATAGCCAGCATCCAGCCATTCCCCATAGCCAGCATCCAGCCATTCCCCATAGCCAGCATCCAGCCATTCCCCATAGCCAGCATCCAGCCGTTGACCATAGCCAGTATTCAGCATTTCCCCATAGCCAGCATCCAGCCATTCCCCATAGCCAGCATCCAGCCAATCCCCATAGCCAGCATCCAGCCAATCCCCATAGCCAGCATCCAGCCAATCCCCATAGCCAGCATCCAGCCATTCCCCATAGTCAGTGTACAGCCATTCCTCATAGCCAGCATCCAGTCATTCCACAAAGCCAGTGCACAGCCATTTCTCATAGGCAGCATCCAGCCATTCTCCAAAGCCAGTGTACAGCCATTCCCCATAGTCAGCATCCAGCCATTCCACATAGCCAGCACCCAGCCATTCCACATAGCCAGCACCCAGCCATTCCCCATAGCCAGTGTACAGCCATTCCCCATAGCCAGCAGCTTGCCATTACGTATAGCTAGTGTACAGCCATTCCCCTTGCCAACGTCCAGCCATTCCTTATATCCAGTGTCCTGCAATTATCCACAGTCAGCATCCAACCATTACCCATAGCCAGTGTCCAGCCATTCCTTTTATCCAGTGTTCTGCCATTCCTTATATCCAGTGTCTAGCCATTCCTCACAGCCAGAGTCCAGCCTTTCCTTATATCCAGTGTCCAGCCATTCCTCACAGCCAGGACTTACCACTGCCTATGGCAAGCACTTGCATGTTCTCAAACTCCAGAGTGGTGTAAGCGGGATCCAGAGCCTCTGTGTAGTCAGCCATCTCCATCTCTATCAGAGCTTTAGAGAGTCTCATCCTCAGTGACGTTCAGCCCGAGGTTACTGGCCTCTGAGTGTGGCCGGCATTGACTCCAACCAGTCCCCTCCAGCCAGTCCCTGCAGCCTGTCCCTCCAGCCAGTCCCTGCAGCCAGTTTCTACCACACTGTTAGACCAGCAGAGGAGGGACGCCTATAGCTAGCTGCGGGTGGAGCGCAGGTTAATGTGTAACCTCTGGCTATAGAGTGCCTCTCCTCCTCTGCAGATAACTCCAGGGATGTGTCACCCAGTGTCCCTGCTGCTGCTGTGTCACCCAGTATCCCTGCTGCTGCTGTATGTCACCCAGTGTCCCTGCTGCTGCTGTATGTCACCCAGTGTCCCTGCTGCTGCTGTGTGTCACCCAGTGTCCCTGCTGCTGCTGTGTGTCACCCAGTGTCCCTGCTGCTGCTGCATGTCACCCAGTGTCCAGGCTGCTGCTGCGTGTCACCCAGTGTCCCTGCTGCTGCTCCGTGTCACCCAATGTCCAGGCTGCTGCTGTGTGTCACCCAGTGTCCCTGCTGCTGTGTATTACCCAGTGTCCCTGCTGCTGCGTTACCCAGTGTCCCTGCTGCTGCTATGTGTCACCCAGTGTCCCTGCTGCTGCTGTGTGTCACCCAGTGTCCCTGCTGCTGCTGTGTGTCACCCAGTGTCCCTGCTGCTGCTGTGTGTCACCCAGTGTCCCTGCTGCTGCTGTGTGTCACCCAGTGTCCCTGCTGCTGCTGTGTGACACCAGTGTCCCTGCTGCTGCTGTGTGTCACCCAGTGTCCCTGCTGCTGCTGCTGCGTGTCACCCATTGTCCCTGCTGCGTGTCACCCAGTGTCCAGGCTGCTGCTGTGTGTCACCCAGTGTCCCTGCTGCTGTGTGTCACCCAGTGTCCCTGCTGCTGTGTCACCCAGTGTCCCTGCTGCTGCTGCGTGTCACCCAGTGTCCCTGCTGCTGTGTGTCACCCAGTGTCCCTGCTGCTGTGTGTCGCCCAATGTCCCTGCTGCTGCGTCACCCAGTGTCCCTGCTGCTGCTGTGCGTCACCCAGTGTCCCTGCTGCTGCTGTGTGTCACCCAGTGTCCCTGCTGCTGCTGTGTGTCACCCAGTGTCTCTGCTGCTGCTGCGTGACACCCAGTGTCCCTGCTGCGTGTCACCCAGTGTCCAGGCTGCTGCTGTGTGTCACCCAGTGTCCCTGCTGCTGTGTGTCATCCAGTGTCCCTGCTGCTGCGTCACCCAGTGTCCCTGCTGCTGCTGCGTGTCACCCAGTGTCCCTGCTGCTGTGTGTCACCCAGTGTCCCTGCTGCTGTGTGTCACCCAGTGTCCCTGCTGCTGCTGTGTCACCCAGTGTCCCTATGCTGCTGTGTGTCACCCAGTGTCCCTGCTGCTGCTGTGTGTCACCCATTGTCCAGGCTGCTGCATCGCTTAGTGTCCAGGCTGCTGCTGTGTGTCACCCAGTGTCCCTGCTGCTGCTGTGTATCACCCAGTGTTCCTGCTGCTGCTGCCTGTCACCCAATGTCCCTGCTGATGCTGCGTGTCACCCAGTGTCCCTGCTGCTGCTGCTGTGTGTCACCCAGTGTCCCTGCTGCTGCTGTGTGTCACCCAATGTCTCTGCTGCTGCTGCGTGTCACCCAGTGTCACTGCTGCTGCTGCGTGTCACCCAGTGTCCCTGCTGCTGCTGCGTGTCACCCATTGTCCCTGCTGTTGCTGTGTCACCCAGTGTCCCTGCTGCTGCTGTGTGTCACCCAGTGTCCCTGCTGCTGCTGTGTGTCACCCAGTGTCCCTGCTGCTGCTGTGTGTCACCCAGGGTCCATGCTGCTGCTGTGTGTCACCCAGTGTCCCTGCTGCTGCTGTGTGTCACCCAGTGTCTCTGCTGCTGCTGCGTGTCACCCAGTGTCCCTGCTGCTGTGTGTCACCCAGTGTCCAGGCTGCTGCATCGCTCAGTGTCCAGGCTGCTGCTGTGTGTCACCCAGTGTCCCTGCTGCTGCTGTGTATCACCCAGTGTTCCTGCTGCTGCTGCCTGTCACCCAATGTCCCTGCTGATGCTGCGTGTCACCCAGTGTCCCTGCTGCTGCTGCTGTGTGTCACCCAGTGTCCCTGCTGCTGCGTGTCACCCAATGTCTCTGCTGCTGCTGCGTGTCACCCAGTGTCACTGCTGCTGCTGCGTGTCACCCAGTGTCCCTGCTGCTGCTGCGTGTCACCCATTGTCCCTGCTGTTGCTGCGTCACCCAGTGTCCCTGCTGCTGCTGTGTCACCCAGTATCCCTGCTGCTGCTGTATGTCACCCAGTGTCCCTGCTGCTGCTGTATGTCACCCAGTGTCCCTGCTGCTGTGTGTCACCCAGTGTCCCTGCTGCTGCTGTGTGTCACCCAGTGTCCCTGCTGCTGCTGCATGTCACCCAGTGTCCAGGCTGCTGCTGTGTGTCACCCAGTGTCCCTGCTGCTGCTGCGTGTCACCCAATGTCCAGGCTGCTGCTGTGTGTCACCCAGTGTCCCTGCTGCCGCTGTATGACACCAGTGTCCCTGTTGCTGCTGTGTGTCACCCAGTGTCCCTGCTGCTGCTGCGTGTCACCCATTGTCCCTGCTGCTGCTGTGTGTCACCCAGTGTCCCTGCTGCTGCTGTGTGTCACCCAGTGTCCCTGCTGCTGCTGTGTGTCACCCAGTGTCCCTGCTGCTGCTGTGTGTCACCCAGTGTCCCTGCTGCTGCTGTGTGTCACCCAGTGTCCCTGCTGCTGCTGTGTGTCACCCAGTGTCCCTGCTGCTGCTGTGTGTCACCCAGTGTCCCTGCTGCTGCTGTATGACACCAGTGTCCCTGCTGCTGTTGTGTGTCACCCAGTGTCCCTGCTGCGTGTCACCCAGTGTCCAGGCTGCTGCTGTGTGTCACCCAGTGTCCCTGCTGCTGTGTGTCACCCAGTGTCCCTGCTGCTGCGTCACCCAGTGTCCCTGCTGCTGCGTCACCCAGTGTCCCTGCTGCTGCTGCGTGTCACCCAGTGTCCCTGCTGCTGTGTGTCGCCCAGTGTCCCTGCTGCTGTGTGTCGCCCAATGTCCCTGCTGCTGCGTCACCCAGTGTCCCTGCTGCTGCTGTGTGTCACCCAGTGTCCCTGCTGCTGCTGTGTGTCACCCAGTGTCCCTGCTGCTGCTGTGTGTCACCCAGTGTCTCTGCTGCTGCTGCGTGACACTCAGTGTCCCTGCTGCGTGTCACCCAGTGTCCAGGCTGCTGCTGTGTGTTACCCAGTGTCCCTGCTGCTGTGTGTCACCCAGTGTCCCTGCTGCTGCGTCACCCAGTGTCCCTGCTGCTGCTGCGTGTCACCCAGTGTCCCTGCTGCTGTGTGTCACCCAGTGTCCCTGCTGCTGTGTGTCACCCAGTGTCCCTGCTGCTGCTGTGTCACCCAGTGTCCCTATGCTGCTGTGTGTCACCCAGTGTCCCTGCTGCTGCTGTGTGTCACCCAGTGTGCAGGCTGCTGCATCGCTCAGTGTCCAGGCTGCTGCTGTGTGTCACCCAGTGTCCCTGCTGCTGCTGTGTATCACCCAGTGTTCCTGCTGCTGCTGCCTGTCACCCAATGTCCCTGCTGATGCTGCGTGTCACCCAGTGTCCCTGCTGCTGCTGCTGTGTGTCACCCAGTGTCCCTGCTGCTGCTGTGTGTCACCCAATGTCTCTGCTGCTGCTGCGTGTCACCCAGTGTCACTGCTGCTGCTGCGTGTCACCCAGTGTCCCTGCTGCTGCTGCGTGTCACCCATTGTCCCTGCTGTTGCTGTGTCACCCAGTGTCCCTGCTGCTGCTGTGTGTCACCCAGTGTCCCTGCTGCTGCTGTGTGTCACCCAGTGTCCCTGCTGCTGCTGTGTGTCACCCAGGGTCCATGCTGCTGCTGTGTGTCACCCAGTGTCCCTGCTGCTGCTGTGTGTCACCCAGTGTCTCTGCTGCTGCTGCGTGACACCCAGTGTCCCTGCTGCGTTTCACCCAGTGTCCCTGCTGCTGTGTGTCACCCAGTGTCCCTGCTGCTGCGTGTCACCCAGTGTCCCTGCTGCTGTGTGTCACCCAGTGTCCCTGCTGCTGTGTGTCACCCAGTGTCCCTGCTGCTGTGTGTCACCCAGTGTCCCTGCTGCTGCTGTGTCACCCAGTGTCCCTATGCTGCTGTGTGTCACCCAGTGTCCCTGCTGCTGCTGTGTGTCACCCAGTGTCCAGGCTGCTGCATCGCTCAGTGTCCAGGCTGCTGCTGTGTGTCACCCAGTGTCCCTGCTGCTGCTGTGTGTCACCCAGTGTCCCTGCTGCTGCTGTGTGTCACCCAGTGTCCCTGCTGCTGCTGTGTGTCACCCAGTGTCCCTGCTGCTGCTGTGTGTCACCCAGTGTCCCTGCTGCTGCTGTGTGACACCAGTGTCCCTGCTGCTGCTGTGTGTCACCCAGTGTCCCTGCTACTGCTGCGTGTCACCCATTGTCCTTGCTGCGTGTCACCCAGTGTCCAGGCTGCTGCTGTGTGTCACCCAGTGTCCCTGCTGCTGTGTGTCACCCAGTGTCCCTGCTGCTGCGTCACCCAGTGTCCCTGCTGCTGTGTCACCCAGTGTCCCTGCTGCTGCTGCGTGTCACCCAGTGTCCCTGCTGCTGTGTGTCGCCCAGTGTCCCTGCTGCTGTGTGTCGCCCAATGTCCCTGCTGCTGCGTCACCCAGTGTCCCTGCTGCTGCTGTGTGTCACCCAGTGTCCCTGCTGCTGCTGTGTGTGACCCAGTGTCCCTGCTGCTGCTGCGTGACACCCAGTGTCCCTGCTGCTGCTGTGTGTCACCCAGTGTCCCTGCTGCTGCTGTGTGTCACCCAGTGTCCCTGCTGCTGCTGTGTGTCACCCAGTGTCCCTGCTGCTGCTGTGTGTCACCCAGTGTCCCTGCTGCTGCTGTGTGTCACCCAGTGTCCCTGCTGCTGCTGTATGACACCAGTGTCCCTGCTGCTGTTGTGTGTCACCCAGTGTCCCTGCTGCGTGTCACCCAGTGTCCAGGCTGCTGCTGTGTGTCACCCAGTGTCCCTGCTGCTGTGTGTCACCCAGTGTCCCTGCTGCTGCGTCACCCAGTGTCCCTGCTGCTGCGTCACCCAGTGTCCCTGCTGCTGCTGCGTGTCACCCAGTGTCCCTGCTGCTGTGTGTCGCCCAGTGTCCCTGCTGCTGTGTGTCGCCCAATGTCCCTGCTGCTGCGTCACCCAGTGTCCCTGCTGCTGCTGTTGTGTGTCACCCAGTGTCCCTGCTGCTGCTGTGTGTCACCCAATGTCTCTGCTGCTGCTGCGTGTCACCCAGTGTCACTGCTGCTGCTGCGTGTCACCCAGTGTCCCTGCTGCTGCTGCGTGTCACCCATTGTCCCTGCTGTTGCTGTGTCACCCAGTGTCCCTGCTGCTGCTGTGTGTCACCCAGTGTCCCTGCTGCTGCTGTTGTGTGTCACCCAGTGTCCCTGCTGCTGCTGTGTGTCACCCAATGTCTCTGCTGCTGCTGCGTGTCACCCAGTGTCACTGCTGCTGCTGCGTGTCACCCAGTGTCCCTGCTGCTGCTGCGTGTCACCCATTGTCCCTGCTGTTGCTGTGTCACCCAGTGTCCCTGCTGCTGCTGTGTGTCACCCAGTGTCCCTGCTGCTGCTGTGTGTCACCCAGTGTCCCTGCTGCTGCTGTGTGTCACCCAGGGTCCATGCTGCTGCTGTGTGTCACCCAGTGTCCCTGCTGCTGCTGTGTGTCACCCAGTGTCTCTGCTGCTGCTGCGTGACACCCAGTGTCCCTGCTGCGTGTCACCCAGTGTCCCTGCTGCTGTGTGTCACCCAGTGTCCCTGCTGCTGCGTCACCCAGTGTCCCTGCTGCTGCTGCGTGTCACCCAGTGTCCCTGCTGCTGTGTGTCACCCAGTGTCCCTGCTGCTGTGTGTCACCCAGTGTCCCTGCTGCTGCTGTGTCACCCAGTGTCCCTATGCTGCTGTGTGTCACCCAGTGTCCCTGCTGCTGCTGTGTGTCACCCAGTGTCCAGGCTGCTGCATCGCTCAGTGTCCAGGCTGCTGCTGTGTGTCACCCAGTGTCCCTGCTGCTGCTGTGTATCACCCAGTGTTCCTGCTGCTGCTGCCTGTCACCCAATGTCCCTGCTGATGCTGCGTGTCACCCAGTGTCCCTGCTGCTGCTGCTGTGTGTCACCCAGTGTCCCTGCTGCTGCTGTGTGTCACCCAATGTCTCTGCTGCTGCTGCGTGTCACCCAGTGTTCCTGCTGCTGCTGCCTGTCACCCAATGTCCCTGCTGATGCTGCGTGTCACCCAGTGTCCCTGCTGCTGCTGCTGTGTGTCACCCAGTGTCCCTGCTGCTGCTGCGTGTCACCCAATGTCTCTGCTGCTGCTGCGTGTCACCCAGTGTCCCTGCTGCTGCTGTGTGTCACCCAGTGTCCCTGCTGCTGCTGTGTGTCACCCAGTGTCCCTGCTGCTGCTGTATGTCACCCAGGGTCCATGCTGCTGCTGTGTGTCACCCAGTGTCCCTGCTGCTGCTGTGTGTCACCCAGTGTCCCTGCTGCTGCTGTGTGTCACCCAGTGTCCCTGCTGCTGCTGTGTGTCACCCAGTGTCCCTGCTGCTGCTGTGTGTCACCCAGTGTCCCTGCTGCTGCTGTGTGACACCAGTGTCCCTGCTGCTGCTGTGTGTCACCCAGTGTCCCTGCTACTGCTGCGTGTCACCCATTGTCCTTGCTGCGTGTCACCCAGTGTCCAGGCTGCTGCTGTGTGTCACCCAGTGTCCCTGCTGCTGTGTGTCACCCAGTGTCCCTGCTGCTGCGTCACCCAGTGTCCCTGCTGCTGTGTCACCCAGTGTCCCTGCTGCTGCTGCGTGTCACCCAGTGTCCCTGCTGCTGTGTGTCGCCCAGTGTCCCTGCTGCTGTGTGTCGCCCAATGTCCCTGCTGCTGCGTCACCCAGTGTCCCTGCTGCTGCTGTGTGTCACCCAGTGTCCCTGCTGCTGCTGTGTGTGACCCAGTGTCCCTGCTGCTGCTGCGTGACACCCAGTGTCCCTGCTGCGTGTCACCCAGTGTCCAGACTGCTGCTGTGTGTCACCCAGTGTCCCTGCTGCTGTGTGTCACCCAGTGTCCCTGCTGCGTCACCCAGTGTCCCTGCTGCTGCTGCGTGTCACCCAGTGTCCCTGCTGCTGTGTGTCACCCAGTGTCCCTGCTGCTGTGTGTCACCCAGTGTCCCTGCTGCTGTTGTGTCACCCAGTGTCCCTATGCTGCTGTGTGTCACCCAGTGTCCCTATGCTGCTGTGTGTCACCCAGTGTCCCTGCTGCTGCTGTGTGTCACCCAGTGTCCAGGCTGCTGCATCGCTCAGTGTCCAGGCTGCTGCTGTGTGTCACCCAGTGTCCCTGCAGCTGCTGTGTATCACCCAGTGTTCCTGCTGTTGCTGCCTGTCACCCAATGTCCCTGCTGATGCTGCGTGTCACCCAGTGTCCCTGCTGCTGCTGCTGTGTGTCACCCAGTGTCCCTGCTGCTGCTGTGTGTCACCCAATGTCTCTGCTGCTGCTGCGTGTCACCCAGTGTCACTGCTGCTGCTGCGTGTCACCCAGTGTCCCTGCTGCTGCTGCGTGTCACCCATTGTCCCTGCAGTTGCTGTGTCACCCAGTGTCCCTGCTGCGTCACCCAGTGTCCCTGCTGCTGCTGTGTGTCACCCAGTGTCCCTGCTGCTGCTGTGTGTCACCCAGTGTCCCTGCTGCTGCTGTGTGTCACCCAGTGTCCCTGCTGCTGTGTGTCACCCAGTGTCCCTGCTGCTGCTGCGTCACCCAGTGTCCCTGCTGCTGCTGCGTCACCCAGTGTCCCTGCTGCTGCTGTGTGTCACCCAGTGTCCCTGCTGCTGCTGCATGTCACCCAGTGTCCCTGCTGCTGCTGCGTCACCCAGTGTCCCTGCTGCTGCTGTGTGTCACCCAGTGTCCAGGCTGCTGCTGTGTGTCACCCAGTGTCCCTGCTGCTGTGTAGAAGCTTTCTAGAGGCGCCAATAGAATAAAAGTCACTTAAACGAGCTTAAAACCGATGGGGCAGTGGTGGACCTATCCCATCCATGCGGACAAAGCAAACAAAGGAAGGACTGTGGCATCAACAGTCAAAAAACAATTTATTTATACTCCACAGTAAAAATAGGCAACGCGTTTCACGTGCTCAATCTCGCTTCATCAGGCCAATCAAAAAGGAGCATACAGCTTATCAGCATCAAAACCACACTGAGCGCCTCTGTGTCACCCAGTGTCCCTGCTGCTGCTGCGTGTCACCCAGTGTCCCTGCTGCTGCTGTGTGTCACCCAGTGTCCCTGCTGCTGCTGCATGTCACCCAGTGTCCCTGCTGCTGCTGCGTGTCACCCAGTGTCCCTGCTGCTGCTGTGTGTCACCCAGTGTCCCTGCTGCTGCTGCATGTCACCCAGTGTCCCTGCTGCTGCTGTGTGTCACCCAGTGTTCCTGCTGCTGGGGTAAATGTAATTATTCATACCTCACAACTTTTTGAGTTAAAGTGTACCCATACCTCCCAACATTTTGAGATCTTAAACCACACCCCTGCCACACCCCTGATCACGCCCCATCACACCCCTAGTCACGCATACCATAAAGATTTCCTAAGAAAAATATGTTGTTTTATAATTCAAACCACACTGGTACTTTCTATCCTGGATCATTTTCCTTCATAGTAACATTTTAAAATTAGTAATATATCAATTTAAAAGATGGGAATAAAGTTTAGAGTCAATTAAACACATTTTTTAGTAGAGAAATATATATATTTACAAAGAAAGAGGGACAAAGTCCTGAAATAGGGACAAATGAGGAGGAAAGAGGGACAGGGGGACAGGGCTCCAAAAGAGGGACTGTCCCTCTGAAAAAGGGACAGTTGGAAGCTATGGTACCTGATATGGGCATATTTAATATACTTGCCTGGGGTTTCCTCCCCTGAGGTGTGTGGGCTCCCTCACTATCCTCTCCAGCCGCTCCGCTATCCTGGAATCAGCCCCGGTAATCTGGCTGATGGCGCTCTTCTGCAAATGTGTAGTTCAGCCTCGCTTCCCCCCTCCCTCCGCCGTACTCCTGTCCCTGGGAGAGCTCTACACTTGTGAAGAAGAACGGGAGCGCTAGGGAGGAGGCGTGGCTGAACTGCACATGTGCAGAAGTGCACTGCTGGTCGGATTACCGGGGCGGATTCCAGGACAGCGGAGCGGCCGGAGAGGACATCGAGGGAGCCCACGCACCTCAGGGGACTGGAGGAAGCCCCAGAGAACTATAAATATATCCATCTTAGGTACACTTTAACCTTTAAGCTTCAGGACCGTAGGCTTCTTGCCCCCTAGTGACTAGATTTTTTTTTACTAATTAGGCCACTGCAGCTTTAAGGCCTCGCTGCAGGGCCGTACAACTCAGCACACAAGTGATTCCCCACCCCTTTTCTGCCCACCAACAGAGATAGTGGGCTTTGATCCCCGCCTTCAGGTTTGTGATGCCCCGCCAGCCAATCACAGCGATCGGCTGTCATAGGCATCAACCTATTAGAGCCGATCGCTCCTGTGTCTTCCAGGGGGACAGCCGAGTGACACAGCTGTCCCCAGTACAGTGCTGCCGTAGATTGAAGTGCTGTACACAGTAAATAGATGGTGGTTTCACCATCTAACAGTCTCCTAGCGGCGATCGCCGATGGGAGGCTGATGACAGAGCCCAGTGGTACGGTGACCATACGTCCCGCTTTACCCGAGACGCGTCCCGCCTTCGGGGGGCGCTGTCCCAGGCTGCATGAAGTCCCGGGAAACGTCCCGCTTTTAGCAGCGGGACGTCCCGGCCTCGGGACTCTGGCCACCGTACGATCGCATGAACTAGCTGCAGCGTCTCATAGACACTGCGCTAGTTGATTACCCGCAGCCCCGCTCCAGCAGCCTGCATTGTCCTCCTCCGGCAGGCACAGGCAGAGCAGGGCTATGGGAAGATGGCGTCCAGAGGCAGAGCCCTGTACTGGAGACCATTTGTGTCTCCAGTACAGGGCTCTGCCTCCGGACGCAATCTTGCCGTAGCCCTGCTCTGCCTGAGTGCCTGTGAGCCCAAGGAGCTGCAAAAAATGTTTTTTTTTTCCAGGTAAAATGTGCTCACATTGCATTTATTTTGTGCTGACATGTTTTCACCCATTGGCGTTTATTTTGTGCTGACATGTTGCCCGCAATGCGTTTATTTTGTACTGACATGTTTGCCCCATTGCGTTTAGTTTGTGCTGAAATGTTTGCCCCCATTGCGTTTAGTTTGTGCTGAAATGTTGCCCACAATGTGTTCATTTTGTGCTGACATGTTTGCTCCCATTGCGTTTATTTTGTGCTGACATGTTGCCCGCAATGCATTTATTTTGTGATGACATGTTGCCCGCAATGTGTTTATTTTGTGCTGACATGTTGCCCGCAATGCGTTTATTTTGTGCTGACATCTTGCCCGCAATGTGTTTATTTTGTGCTGACATGTTGCCCGCAATGCGTTTATTTTGTACTGACATGTTGCCCGCAATGCGTTTATTTTGTGCTGACATTGCCCACAATGCGTTTATTTTGTACTGACATGTTTGCCCCCATTGCATTTAATTTGTGTTGACATGTGTTGCCCCCATTGCGTTTATTTTGTGCTGATATGTTGCCCGCAATGCGTTTATTTTGTACTGACATGTTTGCACCCATTGCGTTTAGTTTGTGCTGAAATGTTGCCCGCATCGCGTTCATTTTGTGCTGACATGTTTGCCCCCATTGCATTTATTTTGTGCTCACATGTTGCCCGCAATGCGTTCATTTTGTGCTGACGTTGCCCACAACGCGTTTATTTTGTACTGACATGTTGCCTGCAATGCGTTTATTTTGTGCTGACATGTTTGCCCCCATTGCATTTATTTTGTAATGACATGTTTGCCCCCATTGCGTTTATTTTGTACTGACATGTGTGCCCCCATTGCGTTTATTTTGTGCCGACATGTTGCCCGCAATGCGTTTATTTTGTGCTGAAATGTTGCTTCCAATGCGTTTACTTTGTGCTGACATGTTGCCCGCAATGCGTTTATTTTGTGCTGAAATGTTGCCCGCAATGCGTCTATTTTGTGCTGAAATGTTGCCCGCAATGCGTTTATTTTGTGCTGAAATTTTGCCCGCAATGCGTTTATTTTGTGCTGACATGTTGCCCGCAATATGTTTATTTTGAGCTGAAATGTTGCCCGCAATGCGTTTATTTTGTGCTGACATGTTGCCCGCAATACGTTTCTATTGTGCTGACATGTTGCCCATTGTGTTTATTTTGTGGTGTCCGGGGTAACTGTTGCTGCATTTATTATTTAATGGTCATAGTTGGCTGTTTGCTGCTTTGGGGTTACGGTATAGTAATAAATAGCATCACACAGTTTCTGCACACCCATGATGCGAATCCTCGTTTGACTACATCATGGCGTAAACATTGCTTTCTTATGCCTCGCTGTTACATCATTACGCTAGCTCCGCCCATAGAATGTCATGGCCACGCCCATTTTTTGGCGCTGCAGCCACCACATTTTTCGGTGCGGCGCAGCCCCTACAAAAATCTGGTCACTGTAGCCAGTGGAGATGCGCCTGCGATCTCCTGCAAAATCTCGCCCCAGGACTTCGTTGAGCGGTCCTGGGGCTGCTGCCGCGACCACTCCAATTGCTGTGGAGCAGTCATTAAAAGGTTAAGAAATAGGGGCACTTTCAGTGACGCCACTGCCACACCTCTAATCATGCCAAGCCACACCCCTAATCACGACAAGCCACAGCCTAGCTCCGCATATCACAAAGAATTCATAAGTGAAAGAACTACACTGGTCCTCTACATCATAAATAGTTATCCTTCATGTTAACATTTTAAAATAAGAAATATATCAATTTAAAAGATGGGAATAAAGTTTAAAGTCAATTACAATTATTTTTCAGAAGAAAAGTACCGGTACATATATTTACACATATCTGTCCATTAGTCTCGGGTATGAATTGAGGATGAAAGAGGGACAAATGAGGAGGAAAAAGGGACAAACGAGGATGAAACGGGGACAAATGAGGAGGAAAGAGTGATAAATGAGGAGGAATCAGTGACAAACGAGGAGGAAACAGTAACAAATGAGGAGGATTCAGTGACAAACGAGGATGAAACAGTGCCAAATTAGGAGGAAAGAGGGACAGAGGAATTCGGTTCCCAAAGAGGGAGTGTCCCTCCAGCAGAGGGACAATGGGCACTATGATGTATTGCTCTAGAGCAGGCTTTCTCAACCAGGGTTCTCTGGAACCCCAGGGTTCCTTGAGGACTCTGCAGGGGTTCCTTGGCATTTTCCCCCATCGTGGGGGAAGTATAATAGAGCACACTATAATAGGTAGTCCTGTAACAAGAAGCACTAAATTGGGGCATCAGGAGATGGTATAATGAGTGGTAGTGTAATAGGGGTAGTGAAATAAACAGCCACGCATACTTTTAAAGACCATGCCTCCTGTAAAATAAATGCAGGGGTTCCTCGAGACCAAAAAATTGTTTGCAGGGATTCCTTGAGATCCAAAAGTTATTTGCAGGGTTCCTCCATGGTAGAAAGGTTGAGAAAGGCTGCTCTAGAGCAAGGGTCCCCAAACTTTTTTGGTCAAGTGCCGGGTCAACACACTTCCGACTGCTGGGGGGCCAGAGTATACATGAGATGTAGAAAACATTACATTGAGCCTAGTGTAAACTAGTTACCTGTTAACATGTGCAGCCCTTATGTCTCCCATTTAACCAAATCCGATAGTACGCCCTCCAACACAGCATGTGTAGATAGTAGTGGTGCTCGGATACCCAGCTCCACGGATTCGACAACCACGACTGTGGTTAAAAAAAATCTGGAACCGTTGTGATTGCTTTCCGGATTTGAAACTGAAACACTGATTCAAACCGGATTTTTGCCGTGAATGAGTCAATTACGACTATTTACGACCCGTGATCCAGATTTTATTTTAACATTTATAGCAAAGCCCTCATACATGCTACAATCCTCAAAATTGCATGGATTATAAAGGTGATAAGGGGCTTCAACTTAAAAAAAAAAAATCAAAAAGGACTTTTAATTTTTGAGAAAATGGATTTTAAAGTTAAATCAACACTTGAAATGCGGCTAGTAATTGGTAATAATTGTTTTTAAACAGGGAAATACACTTTAAGCAATCGCAGAGGCGATGGCGAGTCCCAATGGCACCTGGCGGTGGTGGTACCACTGGAGGAGGATGAGACAAGTCAGTGGGGGGGGAGGATGACGTTCCTGGAGAAATAATGGCGGCTGGGGATTTGCCACTTGGGGATGCCGAACTGGAGCCGCATCCGGATATCGCTCCCCTCCTGCACCAGGGAGTAGGGAAGGAGCTGTGATGCCATGGCCCGGGCCAGCAAGCCATTTAATTTATGGATTCGCCTGTGACTAGGTGGTAGAGGCTTGGTCAGACCCTGAAAGGTGTCGATCAGCAGGGTCTGACACCGATTTACTGCAGGTTAAACAGAGGAGGCCAAGGAGGACTGGCTGGCCTCACCAGACTCAATGTCTCTGTCGTCTGCCGAGAGTGTAGTACGCTTGCGTGTTGCGGCGGGGGCTTCAAGACCCTGAGGGAGGGATGATGCTGCTGCGGTGGTGGGTCTTGTGCTCTGAACACCCCCTGCTTGCTCGCTGTTCCTGCATCCTCTTGAACTCAGCATGCTCATTGCAGTGGGAGCTCTTCAGGTGGCCCTGGAGGGATAAGGTACCCATCTTGGACACGTTGCGCCCATGGCTCAATTTTTTTTCGCATGATTTACAGACAGCATACATTTTGTCCTGACTTGACACTTCAAAAAAGTTCCATATTGGGGACGTTAATGACCTCTGGCCGCTTCGGCAAGCAGAGGGTGCAGCGGCTCTCTCTGTGGTTGGGGTTTGCATGGTGGTAGTAGTGGTGCTACTGCTGGTGGTGGTGCCAGCTGAAGAAGTGGCCTGTCTTCTTCCACACCCATTGCTGGACCTGCCCCTGCCTGACATATGGCGATGTACTTGTCTAGGTGACTCATCATCCTGCTCCGAGCTTTCTTCCGCGGACTCAGGCTGCACATACGGATGGTCCACAACATCATCATCAACTTCCTCAGGATAAAGCTCTTCTTCTGACTCCCCCACCTCCTCTTCCACCCCTACATCCCCAGACACAGACCCCTGTTCATCATCAAAAAAGACTTCTGATCCTGGCCCGAGCACAATCTCCTCCACATCAGTCCCCCAGTAAGCCCTGAGCTTCAGCCATTAACACGTTCCAAGATGCCAGACTGAGGGACAGAACGCTCTCGTCCGGGGAGGGCTGCTGACCACTGGCTGCTGGGGTGGAAGTCACAGCAAGCATGGGGTGTTGGCTGCTGCTGCTGCTGCAGGGAGTGCTGCTCACAGCGGAGGTCTGGGATGAAGTCATGATATTCAACACCTGAGGTTCAAGCTGCTCAACCACCACAAGGAGACCCAAAGGTTTGAAAAATTGTGATACCGGCATCGGCTGACTTGGCCCAGGCTCTGCTGACCCCGTACAGCTGAGAGCCCTCTCCCTGGCCGTGGAGCAGTCCCAGAAGTGGTGGAGGCAATGGCACTCCCTCTCCTGCTACCTCCATGACCCCTGCCAGACATTTTGGATGACAAATATTTCAAGGTGGAGAAAGTGTGCTGATTTTTACAGTCAATACATGTGTGGGCCTGGGGATAGACGAAATAGAACAGGGGGCTTTTATTGATTTTTCAGTAAAGGAAAAAAAAAATTAAATAAATAAATACAGTAATAGAACACGAAAATCAGTGGACAGCGCCACGGTCTGCCTGCACTATGCGCAACGCAAACGGTTGCACGCTAAGAGCACTGTACAAGGTCACTGACTTAACTAAGTGACTGAACAACAGTGGCAGTGACTGTCTGCAAGTAGAAACTGAAGATTATCACTGGCTAATGAGCTGAATATAAGTGATCAGTGATACAGTAAAATAAAATAATAAAGAGCACAAACAGTAGTGGACAGCTGTCTGCGTGCACTATGCGCACAGCAAACTAACAGCCAGGCTGCACACTAGACTAGTACCACACAGTAGAAGGTCACAGAGTAAACTTAGTGACTGACCAGTGACAGTGACTGCAACTAACTGAAGTTGATCACTGGCTAGCTGGCTGGCTGGCTCAGCGAGCTAAGTATACAGTACAGCAGTATAAGCAGTCTGAACCTGCCTGCCTGCACTAAGCACAGTAATCACTAGTACACGCTCTCACTATGACTACACTCGCTGACTACAGCTAACTGCAGTAATAAATCACTAACAGACTAGCTACCTAAATACAACTGACAAAAACACTATTAGAGCAATGTTAGTAGTAAAAACGCAATGTTTTTCACACTATAATGCTCTTGTTGAAGCAACACTGGCCTGGGTGATTAGAGATGGCTCAAACCTGCGATTTTTGGTTCACGAACCTTGAATGCGAACTTTCACAAAAGTTTGCGTTTGCGCAAACTTTGCGAACCGCAATAGACTTCAATGGGCAGGCAAACTTTTAAAACTTCAAACACTAATTCTGGCCACAAAAGTGATGGAAAAGAGGTTTCAAGGGTTCTAACACCTAGAAGGGGGCATGGCGGCACGGTGGCGTAGTGGTTAGCTCTCTCGCCTTGCAGCGCTAGGTCCCTGGTTCAAATCCCAGCCAGGGCACTATCTGCAAAGAGTTTGTATGTTCTCTCCGTGTCTGCGTGGGTTTCCTCCGGGCACTCTGGTTTCCTCCCACATTCCAAAGACATACAGATAAGTTAATTGGCTCCCCTAAAAAATTGGCCCTAGACTACAGTACTTACACTACATAATATAGACATATGGCAATGGTAGGGATTAGATTGTGAGCTCCTTTGAGGGACAGTTAGTGACAAGACAATATATATATATATATACACTGTACAGCGCTGTGTAATATGTCGGCGCTATATAAATACTAAAAAAAAAAAATAATAATAATAATAATGGCGGAGTGGGATACATGCCAAAAGTCCCGGGGAAAATTACGGATTTGACGCACAGCAGGGTTTTAAGGGCAGAAATCATATTGCATTGCTAAATTGGAGGCATAAAGTGCTTTAAAACATCTTACGTGTGTATACATCAATCAGGTAGTGTAATTAGTGTACTGCTTCACACTGACAGATCAAACTCACTGTGTAACACACCGTAAACAGCTGTTTGTGTAGTGATGGCCGTGCTGGACTGGTGCCCGTGATGGCGAGAGTGCAGGCAATGGCGGTTTTCAAGCCCATATGGTCGGGCTGAGGTAGCTCAATGACAGAACAACAGTGACTGTCCAGCTAATCGAATTTGGTCTGTCCACAATGAAGCAACAACCTTATTATCTTGGGTCAGGTGTGCCCCCCAACACACTCATATAGGTCATTGCTTCATTGTGATACGCAAGCCCCTTCACTGCGGCAAGGTAACGATCACGAAGGGGAATTGACACATGTACATGCCTTTTGTTTTGTTGTTGCAGCCGCAGTGCAGCCAGAAAAATTAGGCAGGCATGTACACGCACCAGAAAAAATCATTATTGTTTTTGTTAGAAAATTCAGGAATCCGACCTGGAGTCCTGGACCCTGTTGGTGGTGGCGGAGAAGGCAGTCAAGCGGCCTGCAGGCAGAGATGCTGTGTGGGCACCGACTTAGTTTGGGGCAGGCAGTCACATGGCGTGCAGGCAGAGATGCTGTGTGTGGGGACTGACTTAGTCTTCAGGCAGGAAGTAGCCCTCTGGGATCCATGCCTCATTCATTTTGATAAAGGTGAGGTACTGAACACTTTTTTGACCTAGGCAACTTCTCTTCTCACTGACAATGCCTCCAGCTGCGCTTAAGGTCTTTTCTGACAGGACGCTTGAGGTAGGGCAAGCCAGAAGTTGGATGGCAAATTGTGACAGCTCTGGCATAGGTCAAGCCTGCGCACCCAGTAGTCCTGAAGTTCATCGCTACTCAGAGTGTCTACATCCGCAGTTAAGGCCAGATAGTCAGCTACCTGTCGGTCGAGGCGTTCGTGGTGGGTGGATCCGGAAGGGTTAAGGTGAGGCGTTGGACTAAAGAATGTCCGCATGTCCAACATCACCATGAGATCGCTAGAGCGTCCTGTCCTTGCCTGCATGGACATGGGAGGAGGAGAAAGATTACTGGCAGTGGCATCTTTATTCCGTTGTGCTGTGACATCACCCTTAAATGCACTGTAAAGCATACTTGCCAGCTTGTTGTGCAAGTGCTGCATCCTTTCTGCCTTCTGGTGATTTGGTAACATCTCCGCCACTTTATGCTTATACCGAGGGACTAGTAGCGTTGCCACCCAGTACAGGTCATTCCCCTTGAGTTTTTTATACAGGGGTCCCTCAACAGGCTGGACAGCATGAAAGATGCCATATGCACAAAGTTGGATGCCGACATACTAGCCATCTCCTCTTGCTCTTCCTCAGTGATGTCAGATAAGTTCTCCTCCTCCCCCCAGCCACAAACAATACCATGGGAAAGGTGAGCAGCAAAAGCCCCCAGTGTCGCCTGCTGCGGTTGTTCTTTCGCCTCCTCCTAAAAAAAACACCTTCTTCATCTGACTCCTCTTCCCTACACGACTCTTCCTCCTCCTCCCCCCTCCTCTGTGCTGCCACAGGTATTGAGGAAACATCTGGTTCTGCAGAGGATTGTTCCCACTCTTTCTCCTCTTCCTGTTCACACTCGTCCACAGTTTGATCCACCACTCTACGCACGGCACGCTCCAGGAAGAAAGCATATGGGATCAAGTCGCTGATGGCGCCTTCACTGCGACTCACCAGGTTTGTTACCTTCTCAAACGGATGCATGAGCCTGCAGGCAATACGCATGAGTGTCCAGTACTTCGGCCAGAAAAATCCCAGCTCCCCAGAGCATGACCTTTCACTGTAGTTGTACAGATACTTGTTGACGGCTTTCTCCTGTTGTAGCAGTCAGTCAAACATTAGGAGCGTTGAATTCCAGCGAGTCGGGCTATCGCAAATCAAGCGTCTCACCGGCAAGTTGTTTCTCAGCTGAATATCGGCCAAGCGTGCCATGGCCGTGTAGGACTGCCTGAAATGCCCTCACACCTTCCTGGACTGTTCAGGACCTCCTGTAAGCCTGGGTACTTACACACTAATCTTTGAATTATTCGATTCAGCACATGTGCCATGCAGGGTACATGTGTCAACTTTCCCAAACTCAAAGCAGAAATGAGATTGCTGCCATTGTCACACACCATGTTGCCGATCTCCAGTTGGTGCGGGGTCAGCCACTGATCCACCTGTTTGCTCAGAGCAGCCAAGAGAGCTGCTCCAGTGTGACTCTCGGTTTAGAGGCAAGACATGTCCAAGATGGCGTGACACCATCGTACCTGGCATGCAGCATAGGCCCTGGGTAGCTGGGGGTGTGTAGCTGGAGAGGAGATCGCAGCACCAGTAGCACCAGCACCTGCCACTCAGCCAAGGAGGAGGAGGACGACAGCGAAGAGGATGTAGCAGGAGGAGAAGGAGAGGAGGTGGCAGCAGGCCTGCCTGTAAACTGTGGAGGTGTCACAACTAGGTCCGCTGCACAGCCAAGTACTCCCTGCTTGCCAGCAGTCACCAGGTTTACCCACTGTGCCGTGTAAGTAATGTACCTGCCCTGACCATGCTTTGCAGACCAGGCATCCATGGTCAGATGGACCCTTGACCCAATGCTGTGTGCCAGAGATGACACCACTTGCCTTTCAACTTCATGGTACAGTTGGGGTATCGCCTTTTTTGAGAAATAATTGCAGCCTGGTATCTTCCACTGCGGTATCCCAATCACCACAAATTTTTGGAAAGCCTTGGACTCCACCAGCTGGTATGGTAACAGCTGGCGAGCTAACAGTTCCGCCAAGCCAGATGTCAGACGCCGGGGAAGGGGGTGACTGGCAGACATTGGCTTCTTCCGCTCAAAGATTTCCTTCACGGACACCTGGCTGTTGTGGGCAGAGATGCAGGAACAGCTCAAGGTGAAAGGCGGAGTGGAGGAGGGGGGCTGGGAAGGTGCAAGGGATAAAGCGGCTGAAGATGCTGCACCTGCAGGAGGAAGAGGAGAAGGAGGGTAGCTTTGCTTTTGTGTGCCGATTTTCCTCAGGTGGTCTTCCCATTGCAGTTTGTGCTTTTTCGTCATGTCCCTTCGTAAGGCAGTTGTCCCTACGCGGGTCTTGGTCTTTCCACGGCTAAGTTTTTGGTGGCAGAGAGTACAGATGGCATTGCTCTCATCTGAGGCAGACACACAAAAAAATGTCCACACCGCTGAGCCCTGGGATGATGGCACTTTGGTGGTGGCGTCAGCAGCTGACCTTGAAGGGCATGTTGGCTGGCTGTCTATAGGTGGCGATACATGCCGCCGGACACTGCCATGAGCTGTTTCCGACCACGAGCTCCCCCTGCTTCTTTCAGCAACTCGTCTCCTCCTACTCCTCTCTGACTCCCCCTCTAAACTGTCCCCCGGTCATCATGTCTATTGGGATCCCACGTGACATCCATGGCAGTATCATCATCATCGTCATCATCATGTGTAACAGGAACAGAGGCGCCAAAAGAGTAAAATAAGATAAAAAGTTTAAAAATCGGGGGGTGATGGGTGGATCCACCTCTCCCGCAAGCAAACAAGTGAAGATGTTGATTTTTCAACACATATAGTTTTTATTCATACACTCCAAACAATATTGCAACGCGTTTCGCGGGTTCAACCCACTTCATCAGGCTATGTGAACGGAGTATGACACTTGTGTGCAGGGTCTGTCAGCTTAGCGCCTCTAGAGGCGCTAAGCTGACAGACCCTGCACACAAGTGTCATACTCCGTTCACATAGCCTGATGAAGTGGGTTGAACCCGCGAAACGCGTTGCAATATTGTTTGGAGTGTATGAATAAAAACTATATGTGTTGAAAAATCAACATCTTCACTTGTTTGCTTGCGGGAGAGGTGGATCCACCCATCACCCCCCGATTTTTAAACTTTTTATCTTATTTTACTCTTTTGGCGCCTCTGTTCCTGTTACACAAAATTTGTCCACCCTTGGTGGAGGGGTTTGGCCCCCCTTTTTTCCTTACTACAGAGAGCGACTTCCTAATCCTGAGTGGGGACAGGTCTAATCTCCTCACCTGCTGATACAGTGGTTGCCTAGTAGGCAACCTGTGTTTGTGAGTATAAATTTTGTTATACTACCACATATTCATTTTACAAAACAACTGCACCATATTGGGCTCTCGGTGTTCCCCTCCCTTACTTAATCGTCATCATCATAATCATTCTCCACAGCTTCACTTGTATCAGACACCTCAAAAACTGCACCAACAGCAGGTACTTAATCATCCTCACACCTTACGTCCATAGTGATGCCTAACTCAGACATATGAGGAGGTGTAACTTGCTTAGCGCCCTCATCTTGTTGTAACACCAAATAACTCCTGCAAAGTGTCAAATGGAGCAGATGTGGTGCTAGTAGTAGTGCTGGTGGCTGCGGAAGATGAGGTTTTCTGTGTTAAATAGTCAACTATGTCCTGACAATCTTGGAAATTAATGGCACGTGCCTTCTGAACACTGTACTTTGGCCCAGGGACTGTACTTTGGTCCAGGGCCGCACAAAATCACGTCAGCATGACCTCGAACAGACCTGCCGGGTGGCCTTCCTCTGGCTCTGCCTCTACCTGTTGTTTTGTCCATATGGGGGGGGGGGGGGGGGAGGGGTGAAGTAAAAGGTATGCACTGACTTGACTAATACAATGTGCAGTCACACAGATGCAGTGAAAGGTATACACTGACTGCTGGTATAATACAATGTGCAGTCACAGATGCAGTGAAAGGTATGCACTGACTGCTATATAAAACAGTTTGCAGTCACACAGATGCAGTGAAAGGTATGCAGTGACTGGTATAATACAATGTGCAGTCACACAGATGCAGTGAAAGGTATGCAGTGACTGGTATAATACAATGTGCAGTCACACAGGTGCAGTGAAAAAGGATGCACTGACTGCTGGACTGGTATATAAAACAGTGTGCGGTCACACAGATGCAGTGAAAGGTATGCATCACTGACTGGTATTACAATACAATGTGCAGCTGTCACACAGGTGCAGTGAAAGGTATGCAGTGACTGGTATTAAAATATAATGTGCAGTGCAGCAGTCACACAGGTCCGGTTGTGAAGTGAAAAGGTAGGCACTGAATATGCTGGGCCTGGCAGAGTATAGCAAGGGGGGGGGGGGGCTCCAGGAGGGAGTGCAGCCTGATTGGCTGCCATGTGTCTGCTGACTGTGATAAAGAAGGTCAAAGTTTAGCCCAATGATGTAGAATAGGGGGCGGGTCGAATTCGCATAGAGTTCGCGTTCAACCGCGAACCAACGTTGTTCGCATGAACAAGTTCGCCGGTGAACCGTTCTGGCCATCTCTAGTGGGGATGATCCTCTTAGTACCACAGTCTAGCAAGGACAGAGCTGGCTTCAATGGCCGCTGCTTTATATACAGGAGGGGACGGGAGGGCATAGCCGCCCCTACTATGATTGGTTGCTAGGGCCTGGCTGGGGGCCTCTGATTGGCCCAGGGAAGTCATTTCTGCCCATTTCCGCTAATCATGACCTAAAAAATACAAAATCACGGCTTGTTACATTTCAATCCACGGGTCCGGATTTCGAAGCCGAATAGTCAAAAAATGCTCATGAATCACGGGTTATCCATGATCACGGACTAAATCCGAGCACCACTAGTAGATACTATGCCCCCTAACAGTATGTGCAGACAGAATGCCCCTCAATACAGCCTGTGCATTTAGTATGCCTCCCAACCAGGGTTCGAGTGGGGCGTGGACACGGGTGGACGACGTCCACCTGCTTTTTTCAGAGGGTGAACGTCGTCCACCCTGGCATGTGTGGAGGGGAGCAGCGCAGAGAAGGAGAACTGTGGGGACAGCGGGGACGTCTACCCCCTCCTTCCCTTACCTTGGGGCTCCCCCTCCCTCGCTCTCCCCTCCAGAGCTAAGTCTTGTGCAGAGTGTGGCAGCGGGCTGAACTTACCTCTGTCTCGCTCCAAGCACTGGAAGTTCTGGTGCCGCTGCTCTGGTCTGGACCAGACCAGACTAGCGGCAAATCCATTAGACCATCCCGTGCCTGCAACAAGACGGAGATAAGTTCCGCCCGCTGCCAGCCGCTGCACAACACTTAGTTCTGGAGGGGAGAGCGAGGGAGGGGGAGCCCAAAGGTGGGGGAAGGGGGGGCGTCCCCCCTTCCCCACTGCCGATCCCACAGCTCTCCTTCTCTGCGCTGCTCCTCTCCTGCTGGGGGGACACCTGGCTACCTATTCTGTGGACATATACAGTGGTTTGCAAAAGTATTCGTCCCCCTTGAAGTTTTTAACATTTTGTCATGTTACTGCCACAAACATGAATCAATTTTATTGGAATTCCACGTGAAAGACCAATACAAAGTGGTGTACACGTGAGAAGTGGAACGAAAATCATACATGATTCCAAACATATTTTACAAATAGATAACTGCAAGGTGGGGTGTGCATAATTATTCAACCCCCTTTGGTCTGAGTGCAGTCAGTTGCCCATAGACATTGCCTGATGAGTGCTAATGAATAAATAGAGTGCACCTGTGTGTAATCTAATGTCAGTACAAATACAGCTGCTCTGTGATAGCCTCAGACGTTGGCTAAGAGAATATTGGGAGCAACCACACCATGAAGTCCGAAGAATACACCAGACAGGTCGGGGATAAAGTTATTGAGAAATTTAAAGCAGGCTTAGGCTACAAAAAGATTTCCAAAGCCTTGAACATCCCACAGAGCACTGTTCAAACGATCATTCAGAAATGGAAGGAGTATGGCACAACTGTACACCTACCAAGACAAGGCCGTCCACCTAAACTCACAGGCCGAACAAGGAGAACGCTGATCAGAAATGCAGTCAAGAGGCCCATGGTGACTCTGGATGAGCTGCAGAGATCTACAGCTCAGGTGGGGGAATCTGTCCATAGTACAACTATTAGTCGTGCACTGTACAAAGTTGGCCTTTATGGAAGAGTGGCAAGAAGAAAGGCATTGTTAACAAAAAAGCATAAGAAGTCCTGTTTGCAGTTTGTCACAAGCCATGTGGGGGACACAGCAAACATGTGGAAGCAGGTGCTCTGGTCAGATGAGACCAAAATGGAACTTTTTGGCCAAAATGTAACACTATGTGCGGCGGAAAACTAACACTGCACATCACTCTGAACACACCATCCCCACTGTCAAATACGGTGGTGGCAGCATCATGCTCTGGAGGTGCTTCTCTTCTGCAGGGACAGGGAAGCTGGTAAGAGTTGATAGGAAGATGGATGGAGCCAAATACAGGGCAATCTTGGAAGAAAACCTTTTGGAGTTTGCAAAAGACTTGACTGGGGCGCAGGTTCACCTTCCAGCAGCACAACGACCCTAAACATAAAGCCAGGGCAACAATGGAATGGTTTAAAACAAAACATATCCATGTGTTAGAATGGCCCAGTCAAAGTCCAGATCTAAATCCAATCGAGAATCTGTGGCAAAATCTGAAAACTATTGTTCACAGTGTCCATCTAATCTGAGTGAGCCGGCTACATATACTGGGGACTACTATACACCTGGCTACTTATGGAACATATACACCTGGCCACCTATGGGACATATATATACCTGGCCACGTTTTCTGGGGACATCTATACACCTGGCTACCTATTCTGAGGATATTATACACCTGGCTACCTATTCTGGGGACATTGTACACCTGGCTACCTATTCTGGTGATAACTATACTCATGGCTTTTTATACTAGGACCACCTACAGACGTGGCTACCTATGCTGGGGGTACCTATTTTGGGGGAACTGCTGTCAGATTATCTGCATTTTTGGGGAACCGCTGTTAACAGATTAAGTGTATTTTGGGGAACCACTGCCAGATTATGTGTATGTTAGGGGAACGGCTGCTGCCAGATTACGTGTATTTTGGGGAACTGCTGCCAGATTGTGTATGTTTGGGGGACCACTGCTGCCAGATTACATGTATTTGAGGTGTTCTGCTGCCAGGTTTCGCGTATTTTGGGGAACTGCTTCCAGATTATGTGTATTTTGGGGGAACTACTGCTGCCACATTGTCTATTTTGGGGGAACCACTGCCATATTATCTGTATTTTGGAGGAACGTCTACCAGATTACGTGTCTTTTTGGTGAAATGCTGTCAGATTACATTTATTTTTGTGGGATACACTACGGCAGAGCTCAAACTTCCCCGGCAGACCTTTTACATCACTGCTAAGGTCATGTATATTTGGCCCCACAATCACACCCGCGTTATGCTTGACCACGCCCATTTTGGCACAATGCGCTACGCGCGGCGCAGGGGTTTTCGGGGTGAGTCCACTCACCTCTTTTCCTAGGACTAGACCCCTGCTCCCAACACAGTACATGCAGCTAGTATGTCCTGCAACACAGAGGAGAACTCCTCCGGAGGAGAAGCAGCCATTCATGTGGCACCTGAAGAACATCTTTGCTACAGTGGAGCATACCCAGGTGACAACCTGCAGTCCAACTGGACCTATGTGGATGGGTGGTGCCAGCATTTTTCTATATATTCTATATGCGGGCCGCCGATATTGAAATATGGAGTGGACCACATCTATAAGTAATAGATTTTGATAGTGAGGGGCCGGTTAAAAAGCCTCATGGGGCCACATTTGGCCCACAGACCTTAGTTTAAAGACCACTGCTCTAAAATCTCGCTTCCAATCATCTCCCGCCTGTAATGATTGCGCAGAGCCTCAGTCTGGCTACCGTGGAGCGACTGCGACAGCACACAGCAGCCAGTGACGTGTCTGTACAAGAGTCTGGCCTAAACTGACGCCAGAGATAATGTGTGCTTATGATTTGTAATATATTATTGTTATTGATTTTTAAAGCGCCAACATATTCTGTGGCGCTGTACAAAATAAGATACAAACATGATGTACAAAATACAGACAATTGTATACATCAATACAGGTATACATAATACAGAATTGGTAATGACAGTGATAAAAGTAACATGATGAATAAAATGTATAATGAATTCCCTTGTGAGTTTATAATCTAAAGGGATGGGGGGGGGGGGGGGGGGAGGAAGAGTACAGTACACATATAGAAGCGGTGTGTTTTAGGATATCTAGTAGTGCAACTTGGATTTAGGACAAAGGGGGAGTGGCCTAAGGTACAGCATACGCTTGTAAGAAAAAGTGAGTTTTGGGAGAGCGTTTACAGGACTTCCAAGGTGAAAATAAGTTGATGAGAAAAACAATTGTATCTATCCTCCTTCTCCTAAAAATAACATTTTTAGATATCCAAAGCTGAAAACGATCCCAATTAGGACTTAACCCTTCCAGGATCTATATCCAATCAATTTGTATTGTACATCAATGTCAGTAGTACAGAGCATAACAAACAGCATGACGTTTCGTGCTAAAGACCCTTTCGCACGCGACCACGCCAATTGGCGTGGAGCGGTCAGCAAGTAGTTAAAGTGGACCTGAACTCTTGCACATGACAGAAGGAAAACATAGAGAAATGCCCACTGTATATATTTAGAGAGTTTAGCTTGTCTAAAGGTAGCCATACACTGGTCGATTTGCCATCAGATCGACCAACAGATAGATCCCTCTCTGATCGAATCTGATCAGAGAGGAATTGTATGGCTGCCTTTACTGCAAACAGATTGTGAATCAATTTCAGCATGAAATCGATTCGCCATCTGTGAAGCTGCCGCCGCCCCCGCCGCATACATTACCTGATCCGAGTCCCCCCGGTCTCCGCTGTCTTCAGTGATCGAATCTGCTGTATATCGGTGGGAAAATCGCTAGATGTATGGGCCCCTTAACTCCACCTCATCTGTTACAAGTTGTAATTTCATCTCTCAGCTGTGCCAGCTGGCTGCCTAAGCAGAGCAGCTAATTTGTAAACACAGGATGTTGACCCTATGTCTGCTCCCATGAAAGCAGGAAGTAGACACACTGCAGATTTATTTCAAGATTTGTATCAGCTGTAACAAGAAAATGTTTTTGTTTAAAGGTTATTATGCTGTTTAATTTTGAGAGCAGAGAAGATGTTCTGAGTTCAGGTCCCCTGTAATGACCCCATTCTATGGAGGGAGTTGTGGTTCCCATACAGGACATGGGCTGTACGCAGAGAGCTCTGTAGGCTTGTCTGTTATCTGTGGCTGTGTGCTCAGAGACAATGGATGATACAAGCTGAACACTGACAACAAATCTCACACTTCACTAACTTCAAATGCTCAGCTGAGCAGAGCTGCCAATAATTACCCCACAACTAACCAAGAGGGGGTTGTGTTATAGCCCAATACACTAAGTTCACATGTACCATCGCAAAACTAGCAGTTATCGCTAGCGTTTTGCCGCAGCATTTTCTATGCGCTAATCAAATATTTTTTCGACCGAACGCGATTCACGATTGAAATACATTGCAGCTCCTATTGCTCTGAAATTGCAAAAAAAACCCCGCTGCATGTAGCGCATTTGCATTTAGCGCTAACCGCAAATCGCTGTCAATCACGGCAGTGAGATCACTGCCATGTAGTTTACATTGATCATGGCCATGTAGTTTACATTGCGATTGCCGGCGATTCGGTGATTAGGGGTAAACGGAAGCTAATCGTCCCAGTGTGAATGGGCCCTAAGGGCAGTTCCAGAAAAAAATTCAGGTAAAATACTGCATTCCAGATTTTACACCTTTTTTTTTTCCAAATTCACTGAGATTTCCCCCATATGGTAGAAGTTTGGTAATTTACCGAACAAACGTGCCTCAATTCAATAACGCCTGCTCGGTAAGTGTCACTTACCAGCGTGGAGGAGGTCAGGCAGGAAGCTGTGTGCATGAGTCCCCGGCATCCCTTTATATGTGCTGCAGCCACTAGAGGGAGCTCTTCTGTGTATAGGCTGATACACGCACTTGGCGAAAGTCGGCTGAGGTGGCCGATAACGAGTGCTTCAGCTAATAATCAAGAGTGTGTGCGGTAACCCCCAACCACCAATCAATCTGCCCGGGCGGACACCACTCCCACGACCGTTGTGTGATGTCACAGATGCCACGCTCCGTCATCACTTTCTCTCCCCCTCCCCCCCCCCCCCCCCACACATAGCCGGCATTAGGGGATTGGGTACCAAATCCCAGGTAACATCAATCAGTGTGTATGCACCTTATTAGTAAACAGATAGCCTCCCTGGAGCCCTTGTCCAATTCATGGACAAAGGGCTCTTCCCCACCTCCGGTGCCCCAGGAGGAGGTGGGGGCTGATGATGCCCTGGGGGGGGGGGGGGAGTTTCATTGTGGCATCTGGGATTCCCCTTTAGAAGGGGGACCCCCAGATGCCAGCCCCCACCCCCGGAGAAATGACTATAGGGGTGGAGATCCTCCAGATTACCATTGATCTGTTAACTAGGGTCGCTGGATTCCGCGGAATTAAGAATTCCGTGATTCCGGCCGGAATTTGATGATTCCGTTCCGTTGTGATGGAACGGAATTGCTATATCACTCTAGCGGAATTTCCGCAGAAAAATATGAAATTCCGCGGAATTTTACGGAATTCAAATTTTTCTCCCACCGAACTGATTTTGGCCTTATAAGAAGAATTTCTGCTCGACGGACTTCCTTTCTCCCTCCTCCCAGAGGGAGGAAGGAGGGAGGAGGGTCTTGTCTTCCAGGGAATTGTAGGATTTCAAAAGCCAGCTTACATACCTTGGCTGGGAATCAAACCCAGGTCTAGTGCTTGGCAGACAGCTCTCTTCACCACTATACCACCACCAACACTACATGCTGAAGCCAGCCTAGCATGTACCATTATGATATATCCAAGAGAAAAATGAGCTTGCTTAGGGAATTGTAGGATTTCAAAAGCCAACTCACATACATTGGCCAGGAATCTAACCCAGGCCTACCACTCTGTAGGCTGCTATCCTAACCATTATACCACCAACACAACACACTACAATGCTACATGCTGAAGCCAGCCTAGCATGTACCATTGTGATATACCCAAGAGAAAAATTAGCTTGCTTTGGGAATTGTAGGATTTCAAAAGCCAGCTTACATACATTGGGCTGAATATCAAATTTCAGGTTTGCAAATTTCGAATCCAAATCTCTGCAAAAATTAGCAAATTGAAGAATCCAGCGAATCTCCATCGACTGGGGAGGAGAATTTTAGAACCTAGAGGGACTCTTTCTGGCCACAAAAGTGATTGAAAATGTGTTTCAAGGGGTCCAACACCTGGACTGTGGCATGCCAGAGGGAGATCCATGGCAAAAGGCCCACCACAGCTGCCGCAACTGCGTTTTTAAACGGGGGTCCAGGAAGGGGTGCTAGCTGATTGGTTGCCATGTGTCTGCTGACTGTCAGGTAAGAGGTCAAAATTTAGCCCAAATGATGATGTATAGGGGGTGGATCGAATCCACCATGTATTCGCCTGAGCAGGCGAATTCGATTATGCGACTACCCCATCTTCGCTGCGAAGTATTCGCCTGGCAAATACTTCGGCCCATAGGTCCAGAGTGTTTTTTTGTCTTCCTCCTACTCTGTACTCCGTATGTGCCAAGAACAATTCTGGGCACGACCCAGTCATGCTTGGCAAATAAAATCGATTCTGATCACCGTGAGAAAACCGAACAGCAGTCAAAGGTCATACAGGACAAGATTGTAGACCTGCACAATCCTTTCCTTTCTGACATATTTTAATTGTTCTTAAACTTCATTGTACTAGATCAGCTCAGATGACTACAGCTGTGTGACAAACACCTGCCAATCACGTCATACTATTGCCACAGGTGCCATTCAGGGCACAACCACCAGAGGCTTCTGGAGGCTAATCCTCATTTGAGTACAGACATTGACCCTGCTAGGTGCTGTACTGATGTTTTGTTGTAGCGTCGTGGTGTGAGTTGTAGTACACAGTTATACAGTGTAGTGTGTGGCTGGCAGTGTCACCGTTCTAGCCGTGTCATTTACAGCGTCCCGCACATTGTTGTTCTCACTTCCTGATTGTTGATTAGCAGATGTAGTCACAACAACACACCTTACTGTGCGTCTGTGCGTAACAATCACGCATATCAGACAGTCAGTGTGCGTTAAAAGAAACCAAAAAACAATAATAATAATCGACAGCGTCACGCACATTTTTTGTTCTGCCTGATTTGGTGCTTGTGAATTGAGAATTCTTGTTCCCATCCTGCCTTGCCATTGTTATAGGTGGTGCTATTATGTTATAGGATCTCGATCAGCAACCTATGAAGGGTTAATAGCGGTTCCACAGGTTTTGTTTTGCTGATAAAATAGTTTTTTTTTCAAAACACTGTAAGTCAAATAGAATGATACAACCTCTTCATGGAGTACTGAACAACATCTTATAAAAACCACAATTTTCACAAAACATAAGCGCAGGTAATGAGGACCTCTAAAAAACAAATGTCAAGCCATTGAACAGATGGGAAGTACTACGGTACGACAGCAGCCACACACTGGCAAAGCACTACTGTTACCAGGCATAGCAGAGTAAAAAGCATGTAACAAAGCATAGAAGACATGCAGGCCTGTTATGTGTAAATCCTTTTTTATATACCTCTAATATTGAACTCTAGATCTGTCTCTATACTGCAATCATTACACACCCAAACTGAGCATTCATGTCAGCCTCTCACTCCAACACATGCTGGAGAAGCTGTTCGGGTAACTGGCTCCATCCTACACCTGTGGTGCTCATGTCACTATATTACAACAATATGGCAAAGGAGGGGGTAGATAGGTGTTAGGAGGAACAGGCCAGGGGGGCTTTGAGGAAGTTTTTGAAGTCTAAAAGAGAAGGTTTAGGAGTGCTTACACTTTTACTGCCTCTTCACTTGAGTGTTCCAAGAAAGTACTCTGTCATCCTTAAAGGGAACCTGAAGCAAGAAGTATATGGAGGCTGCCATATTTATTTCCTGTTAAGCAATACCAGTTGCTTGGCAGCCCTGCTGATCTATTTGGCTGCAGTAGTGTCTGAATGACACCAGAAACAAGCATACAGCTAATCCAGTCACACTTCAGTCAGAGCACCTGATCTGCTGCATGCTTGTTCAGGGGCTATGGCTAAAAGTATTGGAGGCAGAGGAGCAGCAGGACAGCCAGACAACTGGTATTGCTTAAAGGGACACTTAAGTCAAACAAAAAAAATGAGTTTTACTCACCTGGGGCTTCCAATAGCCCCCTGCAGCTGTCCGGTGCCCTCGCCGTCTCCCTCCGATCCTCCTGGCCCCGCCGGCAGCCACTTCCTGTTTCGGTGACAGGAGCTGACAGGCTGGGGACGCGAGTGATTCTTCGCGTTCCTGGCCACAATAGCGCCAGCTATGCTGTTATAGCATATATCATATACCATATAGCAGCATAGAGGGTGCTAATGTGTCTGGGAACGCGAAGAATCACTCGCGTCCCCAGCCTGTCAGCTCCTGTCACCGAAACAGGAAGTGGCTGCTGGCGGGGCCAAGAGGATCGGAGGGAGACGGCGAGGGCACCGGACAGCTGCAGGGGGCTATTGGAAGCCCTCGGTGAGTAAAACTCATTTTTTTTGTTTGACTTAAGTGTTCCTTTAAAGGCAAATAAATATGGCAGCCTCCACATACCTCTCACTTCAGGTTCCCTTTAAGATAAAGTAGCTGAAGATGGATCAATTGGCTCATCATAGCTCCCTCCCCCATTCTAAAACTCTACCTAAATGTGTGGCTTGATAATATTTCTTCATGTCTGGTAGGGAGAGTCCCCCAAATCCTTTATCCATGATCACATTCTTTTGTGCTATTCTAGCTCTTTTTCCTTTCAAATAAAGTTATTGAGAACCCTTTGGCATAATCTGATCCAAGAGCTTGATCCAAGGGGATTGGCAGACATTGGAACAAAAGAGTATTGGAGGTAAAACCATCATTTTTCCTATAGTAATTCTACCCAGAGTATTGAAATGCGTATGAATGAAATCGCCGCCGGGAGACTTGGGCACAGGATACAGCCGATATACGGCTCACCCTGCTGCTGCACAAGTCCCGGCGATGTTAATTACTATTTCCCCTCCAGGTCCACGTGGATGGTGGGAAATGATGCAATTCGGCTTCCAGCTATTGCTGGCGGCCGAATTACAGTGTTTTAAAATTAACTTCAGCTCCATCTTCTGATGGCACCGAAGTTACTCGCTGTGCACCGCTATAGCCGTAATTCCTATTACAGTCTATGGTGGTGCTGGCTGCGCCTAAATCTCCTATTTCTATTGAAACAGCCTCTGTCCCATTGTGTTTCTTTTGCAGGTCTCAATACGTGAGACATAGCTACTGCAAATCCTTCACATTTACGAAAATGTTGATACCCAAATATTCAGTGGAGTTCATTTCTGATTTCCACTCACTTTTCTTTTAGATTCAACCACTTTAATAGCTCTTTATTAATGCTAAGCTGGTAATGATCCCCTCTATCTGTGCTCTCATTAGTTGCAACCATTAATAGTCAGTTCTTTTCCCCAGCTTTCTGACACTACAGCTGTCCTCTCCCCTTCTTACACCTTTCTGGCACTGCAGCTGTCCCCTCCCCTGCTTACACCTCTCCAATACTGCAGCTGTCTCCTTCCCTGCTTACATCTCTGACACTGCAGCTGTCCCCTGCTTATGCCTCTCTGACACTGTGGCTCTCACCTTTCCTGCATACACCTCTGATGCTGCGGCTCTCCCCTCCCCTGCATAAAGATCTCTGACGCTGCAGCTCTCCCCTCCCCTGCTTACGCCTCTCCGTGACCCTGCAGCTGTCCTCTCTCCTTCTTATGCCTCTCAGACTCTGTGGCTGTCCCCTCCCCTGCTTACACCTCTCTGACACTGCAGCTGTCCCCTCCCTGCTTATACCTCTCTGACAGCTGTCTCCTCTCATGCTTACACCTCTCTGACACTGCAGCTGCCCTCTCCCCTGCTTACACCTCTCTGATGCTCCAGCTGTCCGCTCCCCTGCTTACACCTCTCTGACACTGCAGCTGCCCCTTCCCCTGCTTATACCTCTCCAATACAGTACTTATACTAGTAGTCCCCAAGGTTTTGCTCTGTTAGGAGTTCAGAATTAAACAGCTGTTGTTGATGACTATAATAATGATTTTATTTCTCAAAAGCAATTGAAATTTCTTCCCCTGAAGATGGTGAGCGGCCATATGAAGTAGGTCTGAGCTGCAGATACAGGGCCAGGCTGACTTCAGGTAAAGCTGACTACTATAGACACCTCTGACCCAGCAGCCAACCAACTGCCAGCACTGCCCACCTGGCAACACCAAGATGTATCGTCCTGACAACAACTGGAAACTCACTGACACGTGCACCTGCCACTGTCCCCAGGGAAGGAGGTGACAAGAGGTCTCCATCCAGCTATCACAAGTCTCCCAGGTTTATCTGTAACAACTTGTGTAAATGCAGCGAGTTCATCTGATGGGCTCCCAGCAAACAGCTAATCATTACAACGCTGGAATCTGCCTACCTGGCACATTCCACACACCTTCAATCTGTGAGCACGATAAACCACAACTATATAACTGAGGTACATCTCAGGAGGGGTGACATGCTTCAAATTCACCCCCCAACACAGCACAGGGGTACTGATACCAGTATTCACCCCTCTCCCCCAACACAGCTGTCTCCTACAGCACTGAGGTTTTACACAGGAGCCAGTGGATACTAGATGCCAGTAGTGGTGTGAAGGTGGGTTATGGTCGTGCACTACTAGGACCAGCAGACCTCTCTCCAACAGCTAACTTGTGCACTGGCCTCATGAAAATAATCCTGATGCGGCAATGTTTCACCATAAAATAAACATAATGGGGCAGCTTTTTACCAGAAAATAATCATAATGCAACAATGTTCCACCAGAAAATAATCTTAATGCAGCAATGTTTCACCAAAAATTGTCGTAATGCAGCAATGTTTCACCAGAAAATAATCATAATGTGGCAATGTTTCACCAGAAAATAATCATAATGTGGGCAGCTTTTCACCAAAAAATAATTATAATGCAGCAATGTTTCACCAGAAAATAATCGTAATGCGGCAATGTTTCACCCAAAATAATCATAATGCAGCAATGTTTTGCCAAAAATTGTCGTAATGCAGCAATGTTTCACCAGAAAATAATCGTAATGTGGCAATCTTTCACCAGAAAATAATCGTGATGCAACAATCTTTCAACAGAAAATAATCGTAATGCAGCAATGTTTCACCAGAAAATTAACATAATGCAGCAATGTTTCACCAGAAAATAATCGTAATGCAGCAATGTTTCACCAAAAATAGTCGTAATGCAGCAATGTTTCACCAGAAAATTATCGTAATGCAGCAAGGTTTCACCAGAAAATGATCATAATGCAGCAATGTTTCACCAGAAAATGATCGTAATGCAGCAATGTTTCACCAAAAATAATAATAATGCAGCAATGTTTCACCAGAAAATAATCGTAATGCAGCAATGTTTCACCAAAAATAGTCGTAATGCAGCAATGTTTCACCAGAAAATTATCATAATGCAGCAATGTTTTACCAGAAAATTATCGTAATGCAACAATGTTTCACCAGAAAATTATCGTAATGTGTGCAGCAATGTTTCACCAGAGAATAATCGTAATGCAGCAATGTTTCACCAGAAAATAATCATAATGTGGCAATGTTTTACCAGAAAATAATCATATTGTGGGCAGCTTTTCACCAGAAAATAATTATAATGCAGCAATATTTCACCAGAAAATAATCGTGATGCGACAATGTTTCACCAGAAAATTATCGTAATGCGGCAAGGTTTCACCAAAAAAATAATCATAATGCGGCAATGTTTCACCAGAAAATAATCGTGATGCGACAATGTTTCACCAGAAAATAATTGGAATGTGGGCAGCATTGTTTCACCAGAACATAATTGTAATGTGGGCAGCATTTCACCAGAAATTTATCATAATGCAGCAATGTTTCACCAGAAAATAATTTTAATGCAGCAATGTTTCACCAGAAAATAATTGTAATGCAGCAATGTTTCACCAAAAATTGTCGTAATGCAGCAATGTTTCACCAGAAAATAATTGTAATGTGGCAATGTTTCACCAGAAAATAATCATAATGTGGGCAGCTTTTCACCAGAAAATAATTATAATGCAGCAATGTTTCACCAGAAAATAATCGTAATGCGGCAATGTTTCACCAAAAATAATCATAATGCAGCAACGTTCCACCAGAAAATAATCGTAATGCAGCAATGTTTTGCCAAAAATTGTCGTAATGCAGCAATCACCAGAAAATAATCGTAATGTGGCAATGCTTCACCAGAATGTGGGCAGCTTTTCACCAGAAAATAATAGTGATGTGGCAATCTTTCACCAGAAAATAATCGTGATGCAACAATGTTTCAACAGAAAATAATCGAAATGCAGCAGTGTTTCACCAGAAAATTATCATAATGCAGCAATGTTTCACCAGAAAATAATCGTAATACAGCAATGTTTCACCAAAAATAATCGTAATGCAGCAATGTTTCACCAGAAAATTATCATAATGCAGCAAGGTTTTACCAGAAAATCATAATGCAGAAATTTTTCACCAGAAAATTATCGTAATGCAGCAATGTTTCACCAAAAATAATAATAATGCAGCAATGTTTCACCAGAAAATAATCGTAATGCAGCAATGTTTCACCAAAAATAGTCGTAATGCAGCAATGTTTCACCAGAAAATTATTGTAATGCAGCAATGTTTCACCAGAAAATTATCATAATGCAGCAATGTTTCACCATGAAATTATCATAATGCAGCAATGTTTCAAAAGAAAATTATCGTAATGCAACAATGTGTCACCAGAAAATTATCGTAATGTTTGCAGCAATGTTTCACCAGAGAATAATCGTAATGCAGCAATGTTTCACCAGAAAATAATCATAATGTGGCAATGTTTCACCAGAAAATAATCATAATGTGGGTAGCTTTTCACCAGAAAATAATTATAATGCAGCAATATTTCACCAGAAAATAATCGTGATGCGACAATGTTTCACCAGAAAATAATCGTAATGCGGCAAGGTTTCACCAGAAAATAATCATAATGCGGCAATGTTTCACCAGAAAATAATCGTGATGCGACAATGTTTCACCAGAAAATAATTGTAATGTGGGCAGCATTGTTTCACCAGAAAATTATCGTAATGCAGCAATGTTTCACCAGAAAATAATTTTAATGCAGCAATGTTTCACCAGAAAATAATTGTAATGCAGCAATGTTTCACCAGAAAATAATCGTAATGCAGCAATGTTTCACCAGAAAATAATTATAATGCAGCAATGTTTCAACAGAAAATAATAGTAATGTGTGCAGCGTTTCACCAGAAAATAATGGCCACCTGTAAAAAAAAAAAAAGCATTTACTCACCTGCAGAAGAATCCGTTCCCGGTGCGCAGCTCACCCAATGATCTTCCTGTAGCCAGCCGTTACAAAAGTCTCGCGATGAAAGGCAGAGAGCAGGGCTACAGGAAGATGGAGCCCGAAGCTCTGTACTGGAGACGCAAACAGTCTCCAGTGCAAGGCTTCGGATGCCATCTTCCCATAGCCCTGCTCTGCATGTCTGGAGCTTAGGATTAGTTGTTCAATGTGGTAGCAGCAAGAATCTGCACTGAGGACACAGAACACAGGCCTACCTAACTCTCTCCCTGTCAGCAGCATACTCTCCCTGATCTGCCTAGCACAGAAGCCAAACACAGACTGCAAAATGGCTTCTGTGTTGGCTTTCTGATAGATGCACGGGCAGTCCAGGTGGGAGGGATAGCTGATTGGCTGCCATGTGCCTGCTGACTGTGAGGTGAGGGGTCAAAGCTTAGCTGAATGATGATATATAGGGGGCGGGTCGAACACGCCATGTATTCGTCTGAGGGGGCGAACGCGTACCCCCCGGGCGAATAGTTCTGCCCATCTCTAATGATCTGTGGTTGGAAAAAAAAACCCTCATTGTATGACAAACCTGTTTCCCAGCATGCATTGTTCCCATTCCTTACACACGTGTCCCACATGTGATCTGTAGCAAGAGCACATCCCCCTGGTAGGTTGGATGTGGCAGAACATGGGTTGTTTTGGAAGGAGATAACATGAAGCAGGAAATAGCACTGAATTCCTCTGAAGCACTTGCTGCTTGATAAAAAGACTATTTATAATTTAATTGCCACAATAAAAGATTCTCGTTGAGCTGACAGAAATGCAGAGGAGGTGAAGAAACACGCGTGTCCTGGGCCTGATAGCAGTGCACCAGAGTGAAGCTATGACTTGTGTCAACATTTGCAAGGTCAGTGAACGGAGGTGCAGAGAGATCACTGCAAAACTCCAAAACAGCAAATCCCGGCCTCCTGTCACTCCTGCCACCAATGTCACCAGCGACTTCAACAAAATGGCCGTCACACTGAGCACCAGAAGAGTGTCACCCCTTCCTGTACTGCTGGAGTCTGGCCAGGCAGGTGCCCAGCCAGCCAGAAAGAGAACAGACCTGATTGGCTGCTGAATGAAGAAGCACCAGGGGGTGAAACATGTTGGCTTCAATTGGTTATCAGTCTTCTGCAGGGATGCGTGGGGAATGGGTATCATCCTCTCTTTTCATGTTTTATTTCTAGGGGTTGCATTTCAATTTTCTTTGTTTCGATCACGGCATACGAGGGAGTCGCATGATTCAGGGGCAATGAGCAAAAACTGCTAAAATGGGCAAGATAGCAGTCTTTGCCCACTGCTGATGATCAGCTGACATTTTTAGTAAGATTTGGTGGGGGCTAGCATCCACCAGGCCCCTAGACTCTCTCCAGGCCCTAGGCAACTGCCTAGGTTTGACCTGTATATGATCCAGCTCTGAACCCTGGATGAGCTCTCCCCGCCGTCATAAAGCCCCCTATACTGACCTCCAAGGGTCTTCAAGTTTAGGATTCTGTCCAGACAGTCTATGGGAATGCAGCATATCTGACTGGTCCGAACTCCAACACAGCACGACACTCCCTGCATGCCTACCACACCACTTCCTGGAAGCACAAAGGAAGGGATGGAAATTCTCCTATACGGGTACACAGGGCACCAATACAATCCAGAAAAGTTTCTGACCCGTCTTCACACTATCCAAGCAACATAACATTTTCCTAGCATTGCCTTTCCACTTCAATGTGCAACTGAAATTGACTCAATGTTCAGCATTTACGCATTTGCTTCATCAACACTTCCACAACATTCCCAATCTCTCCTCTTCCAGGACAGAGGGAAAAAAATTGAACGCCGCTCACCACCACTCCCACCTGTGCAATGGCTGCAACAAATCCACCCCTGCACAACAGTCAGCACCACTAAACCCTGCGGAAAAGCCACCGCCACTGTGCAATGGCCGCCATCACTCCGCTCCTGCACAATGGCCACCACCACTCCGCCCCTGCACAATGGCCACCACCACTCCGCCCCTGCACAATGGCCACCACCACTCCGCCTCTTCACAATGGCCTCCACCACTCCACCCCTGCACAATGGCCACCACCACTCCATCCCTGCACAACGTCCAACACCACCCCTGCACAATGGCCACTGCCACTCTATCCCTGCACAACGGCCACCACCACTCCATCCCTGCACAACTGCCACCACCACTCCCACCCTGCACAATTGTCATACTCACCATCGGGGTCCTCCTCGGAGCTCTCGGGGGCGCCCTCTAGTGCGCACGCGCGGGGGCTCTCTGGTCCTTGTAGTCCCTCTTCCTGCACGGCGTTTGGCGCTGCGCGCAGTGCGCATGCGCACAGTGCCGTGCGCGCGCGCGCGTCTGCGCGTGCATAACCATATGCGCGCGCGCGCATGCGCAAACGGGGGCGCGCGCTCTGCGCATGCGCAGAGCGCTAATTTCGGCGCCAATTCACAGTATAAAAGCAGCACTGTCCCTAACTGCAGTGCTGCTCGTTCTGATCAGTTTGGCTAGCCTGTTGGTGAACCGTTGTTCCAGTTCTGCTGATTTCCTGATTGATCTCCTGTTGTGACCCCGGCTTGTGACCCCGACTACTCCTGATCTCCGCCTGCCCTGATCTTTGGCTTGTCTTCTGGATAACCGTTGTCTGCTGCCTGCCCTGACCCCTGGCTTGTGACCCCGACTACTCCTGATCTCCGCCTGCCCCGACCTCTTGGCTTGTGACCCCGATTTGTGCTGATCTCTGTTTGCCTGGACTTCCGGATCTCGTCTGACCACTCCTGCTCCACAATTAGTGTCTCTGTTCTCCCAACCACTTGCCGAGACGATCCCAGTAGTGACCTGGTAGGGCACTAGGCAGCGAAGTTCCACATTCCCCTCCTGGGAGTGTGGTCCTGCATCCCCCTCAAGGGGGTGTGGGTGAAGACCCGTGGTCACCTAGACTCCACTACTGGGTAAAGTCTCTTCCATCGTGGGAAGGTCAACAGGGACTGAAGAGAATATCCAGTCAGTTCCTAACAACAATGTCGACCACCACTCCCCCCCTGCACAATGGCCACTGCCACTCCACCCCTGCACAATGGCCACCGCCACTCCACCCCTGCACATTGGCCACTGCCACTACTCCCCTGCACAACGGCCACCACCACTCCTCCCCTGCAAAACGGCCACCACTACTCCACCCTGCACAATGACCACCACCACTCCACCCCTGCACAATGGCCACCACCACTTTATCCCTGCACAATGGCCACCACCACTTTATCCCTGCACAATGGCCACCACCACTCCTCCCCTGCACAATGGCCACCACCACTCCTCCCCTGCAAAACGGCCACCACTACTCCACCCTGCACAATGGCCACCACCACTCCCCCCCTGCACAATGGGCACCACCACCACTCCTCCCCTGCACAATGGCCACCATCACTCCCCCCACCGGAAGAATGGCCACCACCACTCTCGCCCTGCACAATGGCCACCACCATTCCCACCATGCACAATGGCCACCACCATTCCCACCATGCACAATGGCCACCACCACTCCCCCCCCCTGCACAATGGCAACCACCACTTCATCCCTGCACAATAACCAACTCTCCGCCCCTGCACAATGGCCACCACCACCACTCCGCCCCTGCACAATGGCCACCACCACTCCTCCCCTGCACAATGGCTACCACCACTCTGCCCCCCTGCACAATGGCCACCTCCACCACTCCACCCCTGCACAATGGCCACCACCACCACTCCACCCCTGCACAATGGCCACCACAAACATGCCGCCCCTGCACAATGGCCACCACCACTCCCCCCCTGCACAATGGCCACCACCACCCCTCCCCCCTGCACAATGGCCACCACCACTCCCCCCCTGCACAATGGCCACCACCACTCCCCCCCTGCACAATGGCAACCACCACTCCCGCCCTGCACAATGGCCACCACCACTCCCACCCTGCACAATGGCCACCACCACTCCTCCCCTGCACAATGGCCACCACCACTCCACCCCTGCACAATGGCCACCACCACTTTATCCCTGCACAATGGCCAACACTCCGCCCCTGCACAATGGCCACCACCACTCCTCCCCTGCACAACGGCCACCACCACTCCTCCCCTGCAAAACGGCCACCACTATTCCACCCTGCACAATGGCCACCACCACTCCCCCCCCCTGCACAATGGGCACCACCACCACTCCTCCCCTGCACAATGGCCACCATCACTCCCCCCACCGGAAGAACGGCCACCACCACTCTCGCCCTGCACAATGGCCACCACCACTCCCGCCCTGCACAATGGCCACCACCACTCCCGCCCTGCACAATGGCCACCACCACTCCCCCCCCCCTGCACAATGGCAACCACCACTTCAGCCCTGCACAATAACCAACTCTCCGCCCCTGCACAATGGCCACCACCACCACTCCGCCCCTGCACAATGGCAACCACCACTCCTCCCCTGCACAATGGCCACCACCACTCCCCCGCTGCACAATGGCAACCACCACTCCCGCCCTGCACAATGGCCACCACCACTCCCACCCTGCACAATGGCCACCACCACTCCTCCCCTGCACAATGGCCACCACCACTCCACCCCTGCACAATGGCCACCACCACCATGCCGCCCCTGCACAATGGCCACCACCATTCCCCCCCTGCACAATGGCCACCACCACTTCTCCCCTGCACAATGGCCACCACTCCGCCCCTGCACAATGGCCACCACCACCACTCCGCCCCTGCACAATGGCCACCACCATTCCCCCCCCCCCCTGCACAATGGCCACCACCACTCCTGCCCTGCACAATGGCTGCCACCACTTCTCCCCCTGCACAATGGCCACAACTCCTTCCCTGCACAATAGCCACCGCCACTCCAGACTGCACAATGGCCACCAACACTCCATCCCTGCTCAATGGTCACCAGCACTTCTCCCCTGCACAATGGCCACCACTCTGCCCCTGCACAATGGCCACCACCACCACTCCGCCCCTGCACAATGGCCACCAACTCCTTCCCTGCACAATAGCCACCGCCACTCCAGACTGCACAATGGCCACCAACACTCCATCCCTGCTCAATGGTCACCAGCACCCCACCCCCTCACAATGGCTACCACCACCACTCCACCCCTGCACAATGATCACCACCACTCCCCCTGCACAATGGTCACCGCCACTCCTCCCCTCCACAATGTCCACCACCACTCCACCCCTGCACAATGGCCACCACCACTCCACCCTTGCACAACATCCACCACCAATCCATCCCCGCACAACGGCCACCACCACTCCTGCCCCCGCACAACTACCACCACCACTCTGCCACTACACAACTACCACCACCACTCTGCCCCTGCACAACTACCACCACCACTCTGCCCCTGCACAACTACCACCACCACTCTGCCCCTACACAACTACCACCACCACTCCCCCTGCACAATGGCCACCATCACTACCCCTGCACAATGGCCACCACCACTCCCCCTGCACAATGGCCACCACCACTCCTCCCCTGCACAATGGCCACCACCACTTCATCCCTGCACAATGGCCAACTCTCCGCCCCTGCACAATGGCCACCACCACCACTCCGCCCCTGCACAATGGCCACCACCACTCCTCCCCTGCACAATGGCCACCACCACCATGCCACCCCTGCACAATGGCCACCACCACCACTCCACCCCTGCACAATGGCCACCACCACCATGCCGCCCCTGCACAATGGCCACCACCATTCCCCCCCTGCACAATGGCCACCACCACTTCATCCCTGCACAATGGCCACTCTCCGCCCCTGCACAATGGCCACCACCACCACTCCGCCCCTGCACAATGGCCACCACCACTCCTCCCCTGCACAATGGCCACCACCACTCCGACCCCCCTGCACAATGGCCACCACCACCATGCCACCCCTGCACAATGGCCACCACCATTCCCCCCCCTGCACAATGGCCACCACCACTTCTCCCCTGCACAATGGCCACAACTCCTTCCCTGCACAATAGCCACAGCCATTCCTTCCCTGCACAATGGCTACCACCACTCTATCCCTGCTCAATGGCCACCAGCACCCCACCCCCTCCCTGCACAACGGCCACCACCACTCCATCCCTGCTCAATGGCCACCACCACCCCACCCCCTCACAATGGCCACCACCACTCCGCCCCTGCACAATGATCACCACCACTCCCCCTGCACAATGGCCACCACCACTCCTCCCCTGCACAATTGTTACCAACACTCCACCCCTGCACAATGGCCATTACCACTCCCCCTGCACAATGACCACCGCCACTCCTCCCCTGCACAATGGCCACCACCACTCCTCCCCTGCACAATGGCCACCGCCACTCCTCCCCTGCACAATGGCCACCACCACTCCTCCCCTGCACAATGGCCACCACCACTCCTCCCCTGCACAATGGCCACCACCACTTATCCCCTGGACAATGGCCACCGCCACTCCTCCCCTGCACAATGGCCACCACCACTCCGATCCTGCACAATGGCCACCACCACTCCTCCCCTACACAATGTCCACCACCACTCCTCCCCTGCACAATGGCCACCACCACTCCACCCCTGCACAATGGCCACCACCAATCCTTACCCCCCCCCCCCCCTGCACAATAGCCACCACCATTCCACCCTGCACAATGGCCACCACCACTCCACCCTGCACAATGGCCACCACCACTCCCCCCCGCACAATGGCCACCACCACTCCATCTCTGCACAATGGCCACCACCACTCCCCCCCCTGCACAATGGCCACCACCACTCCTCCCCTGCACAACGGCCACCACCACTCCACCCTGCACAATGGCCACCACCACTCCCCCCCCCCCCCCTGCACAATGGCCACCACCACTCCTCCCCTGCACAATGGCCACCACCACTCCCCCCCCCCTTTCACAATGGCCACCACCACTCCACCCTGCACAATGGCCACCGCCACTACTCCCCTGCACAATTGTTACCAACACTCCACCCCTGCACAATGGCCACCGCCACCCCCCCCTGCACAATAGCCACCACCATTCCACCCTGCACAATGGCCACCGCCACCCCCCCTGCACAATAGCCACCACCATTCCACCCTGCACAATGGCCACCACCACTCCACCGTGCACAATGGCCACCACCACTCCCCCCCCTGCACAATGGCCACCACCACTCCTCCCCTGCACAACGGCCACCACCACTCCATCTCTGCACAATGGCCACCACCACTCCCCCCCCTGCACAATGGCCACCACCACTCCTCCCCTGCACAATGGCCACCACCTCCCCCCCCCCCCTTTCACAACGGCCACCACCACTCCACCCTGCACAATGGCCACCACCATTCCCCCCTACACAATGGTCTCTATCGCTCCTGATATTTCTTGTCTGAACAGAGGATCTAGTTTAGATTTTTATGAAGGGCTCCTAGAAGCTTATTTCCTGTATCCCCCCTTCCCCCTCCCCCCCCCCCCCCCCCCCCAGGAAGAGTTCAGAATGAGGATTGTGGGATCGCAATAGATTATATGTGAATCAGATAGCTGTAACCATGGCGACGCTGGAATCACAGTGATAGATCATCTGTGGATCAGATGACTGCAACCATAGCGACGCAGCCATTGATAAGAGATTGGGAAGCTATCTCAGCAGTATTATTTGCTCACTCATTCTGGGTAATATTTAAGCTGCTTGGAGCTGATAATTTATCTTTATAATGAGATCAGAGGAATTCTGTCACATGACGTCCCTTTCCATGTGTCATCCAATTATAGGGGTTATGTGTGAAGGAGAACAGCCCATCGATTACTGTCACCCCCAAACATTGAGGCACCCCCACGCCGATCTCCTCCACCTTCCGGGAATTGTCTGCCTGATGTAATGTAACTACCCTTCCTGCTACACAGGGCAACTCCAATTATTCATTTCAATCCAAAATGCTGGTCATGTGACCAACTATTCTCATCCAATTAGGGTTGTGGCTCTAATCCCGAGACCCCTCCCCTATGTCAGGAAGTAAAGTTGCCAATCTTAATTTTCCTTCGACATTCACAATGACCATTCAAAGTCCTAATGCAAAATTTCAGGCACATTCCTATTCATTTTGCACATAACCATAATAACTGTTACAATGAGAATGTCCGTGCCAATCACACAATGTCTCACAGGCAGTATAAGCAATCCAAACTGAGTCCGCTGCAGGTAGTTCCAGTTGTGATACAATTCAATACGACAGTCCCACTGCGAGGAGCAGTTGAAAAAGTCGCAGCCAAAAAATATTTATCGATTTATGTGGGCGCAATTGTTATTTATCGTAATATAGAAAGCCGTTACGCTATTTAGCAGGTGGCTGCAATTGAATTGAAATTTATCGTATTGTTAGTGGGGATCGGGATGTTTCAAGGTTAGGCACCACCAGGGGAGTCTTAGGGCTAGGCAGCACCAGGGAGGGAGGTCCTAGGGTTGGCACTACCAGGGGGGTCCTAGAGTTAGACACAAGGAGGATCTTAGGGTTAGGAACTACCAGGGGGGGTCTTAGGGTTAGGAACCACCAGCGGGTCTTAGGGCTACGCACCACCAGGGGGGTCCTAGGGTTAGGCAATACCAGGGGGGTCCTAGGGTTTGGCACTACCAGGGGGTTTTAGGGTTAGGCACCACCAAGGGGGTCTTAGGGTTAGGCACCACCAGGAGGGTTCTAGGATTAGGCACCACAAGGGGGGTTTCAGGGTTAGGCATCACCAGAGGGGTTTTAGGGTTAGGCACCACCAGGGGAGGTTTCTGTGTGAGAGTAGGGAGAGGCAAGGTTATAGTTAGGTTCAACATTATCAGTAAATTTACTGATAAAATGTAATACCGCAATTAAATTGTTATTTACCGTTTTTATTATCGTTTTTGTAATTTAACAATTACAATTTGCGCTCAAATCGTTATTTACCGATATTGCTAGTAATATCGTTATTTAATGTTGCACCTAAATTATCTCGAGACTTTTTCAAATGCATGCCCGCTGCGCTCTCCTCAAAGTCCTACAGTGAATAAAAGCAATCTCTCATAGCGTGATACTGCATAGGCATGCAAACTTTTTTTATTGCACATCAGGCATGCATCTCCCAGTGTATGTGAATCACACCGTGCTCATCACTATGTGGGTTCACTGCACCCCCTTCCACCAGCAGCTCACCAGATCCAAACCACCTCAGCTCGCAGGTGGATCAAGTGCTTACTGAGATTCCTCACTGCTGTATATGAACGAACCCAGCGGATCACACTCTTCAATGTGTCAAAATTACGTTTTAATCCATAACAAGCAAAAAAAAAATGACATTGTGCAGCACTATTAAAAAGTTAGCTTCCAACTGAACGCAAGAATTGGTTTTCATCAAGCACATCACATATCATTCTGCCCTGCTGCCCATCCAGTTTCCGGCGTCCCGCTAGCTCACTGTAATCCTGGTACGGCGGTGGTTTCTCTCCGATATCCATATAGCGTGTCCCCTCCTGATCGGTAGGCCTGCTGACGTCAGACCGGCTGGCTCCACCCTGGCAGAGCGCCCTTTCATCGTCACTTCCGGACTCATCAGGGGCTACGGAGCCAGTATTCTGACTGGTTCAAATAATGCTTCTTGCACGCTTAGTCCCGCCTACACTTCTAAACGTCACTCTGGACGGTCAGCAGTTTTCTACAATAGATTTCAACTCTAGCATACAATTCTATGCAACTTAAAAACAAATAAAATAGGACTTAATATCCATTATTGTATTATATATCTATGCAAAAATAAAATAAAATAGAAATTAAACTCCTAATGCATTGCAAATCTCATTCAATATGCATTACCCTATGATTTCATTTTGCGCACTAATAAATGCAGGCTCAATATGCTCACCCCCTCCTGTCCTGTAACCCTCTTCATCATTTCATCATTCATCCTCTCACTACAATCCTATATGGCCAAATTGGCTCAAATATATGCAGTTACATTCTTGCTGATTTTAGATGCATGTTCCACCATAATTGTGTCACGTCAATATATTGATGCCTTAAAGTGCCACAATTATGTGATCCCCATTATGTACCTCTTCTAATCCCTCAAGCCCATAACCTGATTAATATATCAAAAGTAACAGGCAGCAGTTACAATTCATATGTAATGTTTACAGATTAATACTACTGTGTTCGTGTTCCCCAACCACCCTCCCACCTTTTTTTCCAGTTTTCTACTCCCTAAAACCAAAATTCCCCATCCCATCAGCCCCTCCTAACCAAGGTGCTTCACTGCTCAATTGATCTATCCATCCTTAGCTATAAAGCAGTTTAAATGAAATGCGATATTAAAACCATGCAGAGTCATAGTTTCCACCTACCCTCCTATCTGAGATTTATCACATACTAGCAGGACTGGGCCGAGGCAGAGAGAGGCTCCAGCCTCAGGGTGCAGTGTAGGAGGGGACACAACTCACTCAGCTATCATTCCCATCACCCTCCTAACATCACACACCATAATACTGTATAGGGACAGGCAGAGGCAGAGAGGATCCAGCCTCAGGACGCAGTGTAGCAGGGGGCCAAGGGCGGGGCCAAGGCGAGAGAGGCTCCAGCCTCAGGGCACAGTGTAGGCGGGGGGGCGCACAACTCACTGAGCTATCATTCCCCCAGGGCCAGACCAAGGCAGAGGCAAGAGAGGCTCCAGCCTCAGGGTGCAGTGTAGGAGGGGGGACACAACTCACTCAGCTATCATTCCCATCACCCGCCTCCCTCCCAATAACATCACACACCATAATACTGTAAACCAGGCAGAGGCAGAGAGGCTCCGGCCTCAGGGAGCAGTGTAGGAGGGGGCACAGGGCCAGGCCGAGGTAGAGGCAAGAGAGGGTCCAGCCTCAGAGCGCAGTGAAGGAAGGGGCACACAGCTCATTCAGCTATCATTCCCCTATTGTGTTTGATACAGAGAGACATAAAAAAAGGGGATACATGGCAGTGACTGCAAGCCAGATAACTAGAGATTAAGGTGTTGGGGCCCCGGGGCGCCTCTTAGTCTAATAGCAAAAAGTGTTTGATGGCTGGAGTGGGAGGGATGGGAGGGCACACTTTGGGGTCTCAGCCTTAGGTGCTCAGCCTTGTCCCGGCTCGGCGTACTAGACTGGCCCCTCTCCATTTCTTTCTATATTTCTCAATCCCCACGATTCGTGTGAATAACGCGGCACTTTGCGCGCGCAAAAGTCCGCGAACGGCACTTCACATGCAAACTGTTTAGCACACCCGTGCTAAACATTTTGCACGGCTTTGTGAATCAAGCCCATTTGTGTTCTACAGGTGATACATTGGTCCAACTCATGTCCTGCCGGTGCTCCTAGATGTAAATTGGCAGCCTCTAACTGCCCCAGCCTCCCTTACAATATCTGAAAGGAAAGAATCCCTTTTGGCCCAATAGATCTCTCACATTCTATTGTGGTCCCCCTATGAAACTGGAGACCAAATTCGATTTTAAGGTAAGGGTCCTTTTACATTTAATCAGTTGCTCTCAGTTAAAACGGAAAGAAAGCTGATTTTCAAAGTAAGCCCCATGTTTTCCTATGGCACCTTTCACACTTAACGCGTTTTAACTGAAATCTTCTTCCCAATGCACTGCTATGGAAAAAACGCGTACCAACGCACACTAACGCATACCAAGTGTAAAAGGGCCCTAAACCTTGGTTTTTCAGGAATGCACATTAATTGCCCAAAAACATTTTTGGCTTTGTTCCCACTGAATGAAACGTAGCATTTTTGGGTAATTATGCATCATTGCGGAATGGTCAGGTGCAAAATGAATGTATGAACTCAACCCAATGTTTGGGGGGTGACAATCGATGGAACACTTTCGTATATAACGAATTTTGCATAAACATTGTATTTTATACATGTGATCCAGCGCTGAGCTATCTGGAAGCGTCCAAAAATGAGCGTCCGCAGTGTGCAGGACACCTGGTGCCCGCGCAGTATCACGCAGCCTCTTGGTCTCGACTTTTTTTGCTAATGGGTGTGATCATGGTTGAGGAACATCGCGATAGTCCCAGCGCTGGATTGTTGGTCGGGAGGAGTACGTGGGAAACCTCTGGGGGATCTGGGGTAAGTACGTGACTTTCTCTCATTTTCTGTCCCAGGTTGGCGTTAAAATGTATAAAATAAGTCTGCCGAACTTGAGACTCGGTATATAGGCGAGGACACATTTCGTTCTCACAAAAGATTGAAGATAATTTAGTGTTTCTATGACCTCGTTGTGTACTACTATAATGGCATTTTATATTGTTTTTCAATCCTAATAAAGAGTCGATCACAATGTTAGCTGACGCAGGAAGTGAAAGCAATGACTTGATCATTTCTGGTACATGTGAATATTTTATATTTACCACTTGCAGCCAGCAGATGCTGCACAAGGTGCAGCACTGAGACACCCTGCCCCCCTCTCTCCTGACCAATCAGACGCCTCCTGGTTTCTGCCATCATCACAGAGCATTCCTATGAGACATCCCTCCCCCTCCTGACCAATCAGATTCCTCCTGGTTCTGCCATCATCACAGAGAGTGACTGCAGGCTGTGCAGAGGTTCTCATGAGAAATCCAAGCATGCTTTGCCATCTGAGTGACGTGGCTGCTCCCTATGGTCATATTTATTGTAAAACACAAGGAAAGACAAAAGTAAATATCACAAAAAAGAAGTTCAGTAATACTGATGAAAACCCACAACATGATGCAATCAGATAGATGAGTATTTACTGTAGCATGAAGGATGGTCTAACCCAGAGCAGGTTCAAGGTTACACAGTGTACATCTCTGCTTCATTCACCTCCTCCCCACATAACACACCCAATCAGGGTACAAATGCGGCATCATATGGGACACCTTTATTACTGCATTCTGGGAAAAGTCCAACCAAAAACTCTGATCGTATTTAAAGGATACCCGAAGTGACATGTGACATGATGAGATAGACATGTGTATGTACAGTGCCTATCACACAAATAACTATGCTGTGTTCCTTTTTTATTTCTCTGTCTGAAATAGTTAAATATCAGGTATTTAAGTGGCTGACTCAGTCCTGACTCAGACAGGAAGTGACTACAGTGTGACCCTCACTGATAAAAAATTCCAACTATAAAACACTTTCCTAGCAGAAAATGGCTTCTGAGAGCAAGAAAGAGATAAAAAAGGGGCATTTCTTCAGGTATCCTTTAAAGCGTCCCTAAAGCGCAATAGAAGTACAAAAACAGATACCCGAGTGGAGAGAAAGCCCTGTCCACAGCTAATCCAAAGGCTTCCCCAATCTTCCTTGAGCCCACCAATCCAGCACTGGGACCCTCTGAACATATTCATAAACAGCTGGTGAAAGATCCCTTTGTGGCTGAGCTCCGCCTTGTAGACATACTGGGCAGGGCCGGATTCATTATAAGGCACTGCAGGCACATGCCTACAGGCGCCTGATGAGGGAAAGGCGGCTCACTCCCTACCGGATCACCTCCCTCCTTCACTATGCAGAGTCTTAAATGCCTCCGCGTTTATATTCCACCGTCAAAATCTCCCTTCAGTCAGGGCCACCTCTAGTTACTTAACACTGAGTGTACCTCTGGCTACCTAATGCTAAGGGATAACTGTAGCTACCTATGACAGGGAAGGGAAGTAAGGGAGGAGTGACAGCTGGGACAGCCAGCAAACTTGTGGTGCGGTTTGGTGGGTGTTTCTAGGTTCCTATAGGGCGAAGTCTAGGGAGCCAGGACATCTGTGCCTATAGGCTCCTGTGAGGTAAATCCGGACCGGATACTGGGCATGCGTGAGTATGGTCTGAGCATGCCCAGTAGAAGGAAGCTGCTTGGGCATGACTTTTCCCACCATGCACAAGCAGCTTTTGTTCTTCTGGGCATGTGTAGACCATACCTATGCAAATGGGGTAAAGAAGCAGGTGTACTCAGATAGAAGCACAGCCACGAAGAAGAAGAGGGTCCCAGTGGTGGATTGGGGGGCTCCAGGAGGATCTGGGAAGCCTCTAGACTGTCCATAGGCTTCCAACTGCTGAGGTGAGTATCAAGATCTCCCAACTCCTCCCCCCCTGCCTCCCCGGTCACTTTGCTGTATACTATCAATTACTGTTTTAGGTGGAGTTGGTTTTTCTTTGTGTTCTGCTGGAGGACTCTGTATACAATAAGATTATAATGGGCCTTGTCTGGTGGACCTTCTAGTAATTGCATGGTGTGATTCTCCTGCAGGTCCTGCCAGGAATTATACCACAATGTTTTCATCGGTTCAGCTACCGAGGTGTCTGATAGAGATCAAAAGTCCTAGAGGAAAAAAGAGTGATTTGTAGAGATCAGCTGTTTCTTAAAGCCAGACAACTCTCTCTATTGTCCCAATGACAAATTCCAGTTTGTGGACAAAGTCCTGTACGCTGGAGAATATGGATCTCCGACCACTGACCAAACTCCATTCCAACTAACCAGCTATTTATTCTTTTTTGAAGTTTGTACTCTTCTTAGTTTGGTGGTGGCATGTGTCAGAGAAGCATCGGTCTACCTGGTTCCAGCACAGGCTCCGTGCCCAGCACCCCTGAGGCGATTACCATGGTGGGAACAGGAAGGCAAGCAGGTAAGTGTCCTCCTGAAACCATGGCTTGGATGCTTGAGCTTTTTACTTATGATGGACATGAGCCCAATGTTGGGATCAGAATGGCAATATTACAAAATGAACCCAGGACTGGAGCTCAGTTCCCAAAATCTGCTTCTGCTTCGGATTGTCAGTGTGTGTGGTGATAGACAATCTGCACACAATAATATCTGACACGCTTTGGGGGTGATCAAGAAACGATCAGTCCAATTTCTAACTTAATAAGAGATCTCTTTCTTACCCAGAATGCCACACTTCTAATGAATGTTTAATGTTTTAGTGCTAATATTTCCAAGGGTAGAACTATCCACGGACTTTATGTAATCCAGGATTGTCCACCATAACATCTGGAATTTTTCAGTCTGAGGCTGGCCATACACGGGCCAATGACAGCCAGATATGCCAAACTCATCGACATCTATCCGATTGGAATCCTGTGATGGATTCCTACCATACATGGCAAATGAAATCTACTAAAACAACCTGGCATCGCTGGAAGGCTATCATGCTGGATGCATGTAATGCTATGCGCCAGCGACTACCCAATAACCCTGCCCCTCCCCATTTGCATGGAGATTTCCAATCTATTCAATCAGGCTGACAAAATATAAACTGCACAAAATCGATAAAAAGTAAATGAAGCAGATATGTTGGTGTAATAGATGGGCAGCAGGTTCCACATTCAGAAATAGAAGAGAAAAATGAGTGTGTGTGGCCGGCATTGCAGCGTCCCCTAGGCAGCAGACGCACAGTACAACCTCTCAATGAGTGTGTTTGGGGCCAGCATTGCAGAGTCCCACAGGCAGCAGACGCACAGTACAACCTCCCAATGAGTGTGTGTGTGTGGCCAGCATTGCAGCGTCCCCTAGCCCCTAGGCAGCAGAGGCATGGTACAACCTCCCAATGAGTATGTGTGTGGCCAGCATTGCAGCATCCCCCAGGCAGGAGATGCACGGTACAACCTCCCAATGAGTGTGTGTGTGGCCAGCATTGCAGCATCCCCAGGCAGGAGATGCACGGTACAACCTCCCAATGAGTATGTGTGTGGCCAGCATTGCAGCATCCCCCAGGCAGGAGATGCACGGTACAACCTCCCAATGAGTATGTGTGTGGCCAGCATTGCAGCATCCCCCAGGCAGGAGATGCACGGTACAACCTCCCAATGAGTGTGTGTGTGGCCAGCATTGCAGCACCCCACAGGCAGCAGATGCACGGTACATCCTCCCAATGAGTGTGTGTGTGGCCAGCATTGCAGCATCCCCAGGCAGGAGATGCACGGTACAACCTCCCAATGAGTGTGTGTGTGGCCAGCATTGCAGTGTCCCCCAGGCAGCAGACGCACAGTACAACCTCCCAATGAGTGTGTGTGTGGCCAGCATTTCAGCGTCCCCCAGGCAGCAGATGTACAGTACAACCTTCCAATGAGAGTGTGTGTGGCCAGCATTGCAGCGTCCCCCAGGCAGGAGATGCACAGAACAACCTCCCAATGAATGTGTGTCTGGCCAGCATTTCAGCGTCCCCCAGGCAGCAGATGCACAGTACAACCTCCCAGTGAGTGTGTGTGAGGTCAGCATTGCAGCGTCTCCCAGGCAGGAGATGCACAGTACAAACTCCCAATGAGTGTGTGTGTGGCCAGCATTGCAGCGTCCCCCAGGCAGGAGATGCACAGTACAACCCACCAATGAGTGTGTGTGTGGCCAGCATTGCAGCATCCCTCAGACAGGAGATGCACAGTACAACCTCCCAATGAGTGTGTGCGGCCAGCATTGCAGCATCCCCCAGGCAGGAAATGCACAGTACAACCTCCCAATGAGTGTGTGTGTGGCCAGCATTGCAGCGTCCTCCAGGCAGCAGCCGCACAGTACAACCTCCCAGTGAGTGTGTGTGGCCAGCATTGCAGCATCCCCAGGCAGGTGAGGGTTAGGAGTCAGGAGGGGTTACAGTTGGCGGGCGAGGTGAGGGTTAGGTGTCAGGGAGGGGTTACAGTTGGGGGGGGAGGTGAGGGTTAGGTGTCAGGAAGCGGTTACAATTAGAGTTGGGCCGAACGGTTCGCCTGCGAACGGTTCCATGCGAACTTCAGTGGTTCGCGTTCGCGTCCCGCAGGCGAACCTTTGCGGAAGTTCGGTTCGCCCCATAATGCACATGGAGGGTCAACTTTGACCCTCTACATCACAGTCAGCAGGCCCAGTGTAGCCAATTAGGCTACACTAGCCCCTGGAGCCCCACCCCCCCTTATATAAGGCAGGCAGCGGCGGCCATAACGGTCACTCGTGTGCTGCCTGCGTTAGTGAGAGTAGGGCGAGCTGCTGCAGACTGTCTCTCAGGGAAAGATTAGTTAGGCTTAACTTGTTCCTGTCTGGCTGCATACCTGTGCTGTGAACCCACCACTGCATACCTGTGTTGTGAACCCACCACTGCATACCTGTGCTGTGAACCCACCACTGCATACCTGTGCTGTGAACCCACCACTGCATACCTGTTCAGTGAACCCACCACTGCATACCTGTGCTGTGAACCCACCACTGCATACCTGTTCAGTGAACCTGCCACTGCATACCTGTTCTGTTCAGTGGACCCGCCACTGTATACCTGTTCATTGAACCCACCACTGCATACCTGTGCTGTGAACCCACCACTGCATACCTGTTCTGTGAACCCACCACTGCATACCTGTGCTGTGAACCCGCCACTGCATACCTGTTCAGTGAACCTGCCACTGCATACCTGTTCTGTTCAGTGGACCCGCCACTGTATACCTGTTCATTGAACCCACCACTGCATACCTGTGCTGTGAACCCACCACTGCATACCTGTTCTGTGAACCCACCACTGCATACCTGTGCTGTGAACCCACCACTGCATACCTGTTCAGTGAACCTGCCACTGCATATCTGTTCTGTTCAGTGGACCCGCCACTGTATACCTGTTCATTGAACCCACCACTGCATACCTGTGCTGTGAACCCACCACTGCATACCTGTGCTGTGAACCCACCACTGCATACCTGTTCTGTGAACCCACCACTGCATACCTGTTCAGTGAACCCGCCACTGCATACCTGTTCTGTTCAGTGGACCCGCCACTGTATACCTGTTCAGTGAACCCGCCACTGCATACCTGTTCTGTTCAGTGGACCCGCCACTGTATACCTGTTCAGTGAACCCGCCACTGCATACCTGTTGTGTTCAGTGAACCTGCCACTGCATACCTGTTCTGTGAACCCGCCACTGTATACCTGTTCTGTTTAGTGAACCCGCCACTGTATACCTGTTCTGTTTAGTGAACCCGCCACTGCATACCTGTTCTGTTCAGTGGACCCGCCACTGTATACCTGTTTAGTGAACCCGCCACTGCATACCTGTTCTGTTCAGTGGACCCGCCACTGTATACCTGCTCTGTTTAGTGAACCCGCCACTGCATACCTGTTCTGTTCAGTGGACCTGCCACTGTATACCTGTTCTGTTTAGTGAACCCGCCACTGCATACCTGTTCTGTTCAGTGGACCCGCCACTGTATACCTGTTCTGTTTAGTGAACCCGCCACTGCATACCTGTTCTGTTCAGTGGACCCGCCACTGTATACCTGTTCAGTGAACCCGCCACTGCATACCTGTTCTGTTCAGTGGACCCGCCACTGTATACCTGTTCAGTGAACCCGCCACTGCATACCTGTTGTGTTCAGTGAACCTGCCACTGCATACCTGTTCTGTGAACCCGCCACTGTATACCTGTTCTGTTTAGTGATCAGCTGGACAGTCACTGTTCTGTCATTCAGCTACATCAGCCAGGCGACCATATGGGCTGTAAAGCCACCAAAACCTGCACTCTCGCCATGGTGCGCACCAGTCCAGCACGGCCGTCACTACACAAACAGCTGTTTGCGGTGCGTTACACGGTGAGTTTGGTGTGTCAGTGTGAAGCAGTACCTTAATTACACTACCTGATTGATGTATACACATGCAAGATGTTTGAAAGCACTTTAGGCCTGTCATTTAGCATTCAATGTGATTTCTGCCCTTAAAACGCTGCTTTGCGTCAAATCCAGATTTTTCCCCGGGACTTTTGGCATGTATCCCACTCCGCCATGCCCCCCTCCAGGTGTTAGACCCCTTGAAACATCTTTTCCATCACTTTTGTGGCCAGCATAATTATTTTTGTTTTTCAAAGTTCGCATCCCCATTGAAGTCTATTGCGGTTCGCGAACTTTAACGCGAACCGAACCTTCCGCGGAAGTTCGCGAACCAGGTTCGCGAACCTAAAATCGGAGGTTCGGCCCAGCTCTAGTTACAATTGGTGGGGGAGGTTAGGGTTAGGTGTCATGCTGGGAACAAGCCATATGTTTTTCAGCAGATAGATGGTTTGATAGATAATTTCTGACATGTCCGATCAATCGTTTTTCTGATCGATTTCTCATAAAAGTGAATGGAAATTGATAAAAAAAATTGATCAGAAAATCGGAAATAAGATCGGACAGTAAATCGACTGAAAAATCTCATCGTGTATATCCAGCATCAGGAAGGGGTTAAAGTTGTCGGGGGAGGTTAGGGTTCGGTGTCAGGAAGGGGTTACAGTTGGCGGGGGAGGTTAGGGTTATGTGTCAGGAAGTGGTTACAGTTGGCGGAGGAGGTGAGGGTTAGGTGTCAGCCAGGGGTTACAGTTGGTGGGGGAGGTGAGGGTTAGGTGTCAGGGAGGGGTTACAGTTGGTGGGGGAGGTGAGGCTTAGACGTCAGGAAGGGGTCTCAGTTGGCGGGGGAGGTGAGGGTTAGGTGTCAGGGAGGGGCTACAGTTGGCGGTGGAGGTGAGGGTTAGGTGTCAGGGAGGGGTTACAGTTGGTGGGGGAGGTGAGGCTTAGACGTCAGGAAGGGGTCTCAGTTGGCGGGGGAGGTGAGGGTTAGGTGTCAGGAAGTGGTTACAGTTGGCGGAGGAGGTGAAGGTTAGGTGTCAGGAAGGGGTTACAGTTGGTGGGGGAGGTGAGGGTAAGGTGTCAGGGAGGGGTTACAGTTGGTGGGGGAGGTGAGGGTTAGACGTCAGGAAGGGTTTACAGTTGGCGGGGGAGGTGAGGGTTAGGTGTCAGGGAGGGGTTACAGTTGGTGGGGGAGGTGAGGGTTAGTTGTCAGGAAGGGGTAACAGTTGGCGGGGGAGGTGAGGGTTAGGTGTCAGGGAGGGGTTACAGTTGGCGGGGGAGGTTAGGTGTCAGGGAGGGGTTACAGTTGGCGAGGGAGGTGAGGCTTAGGTGTCAGGGAGGGGTTTCAGTTGGCGGAGGAGGTTAGGTGTCAGGGAGGGATTAGAGTTGGGGGAGGTTAGGGTTAGGTAGGGGTTACAGTTGGCGGGGGAGGTTATGTTAGGTGTCAGGAAGGGGTTAGAGTTGGTGGGGGAGGTGAGGGTTAGGTGTCAGGATGGGGTTACAGTTGGCGGGGTAGGTGAGGGTTAGGTGTCAGGGAGGGGTTACAGTTGGCGGGGAGGTGAGGTTTAGGTGTCAGGAAGGGGTTACAGTTGGTGGGGGCGGTAAGGGTAAGGTGTCAGGAAGGGGTTACAGTTGGCGGAGGAGTTGAGGGTTAGGTGTCAGGGAGGGGTTACAGTTGGTGGGGGAGGTTAGGATTAGGTGTCAGGAAGGGGTTACAGTTGGCGGGGGAGGTGAGGGTTAGGTCTCAGGAAGGGGTTACAGTTGGTGGGGGAGGTTATGTTAGGTGTCAGGAAGGGGTTACAGTTGGTGGGGGAGGTGAGGGTTAGGTGTCAGGATGGGGTTACAGTTGGCGGGGGAAGTTAGGGTTAGGCGTCAGGAAGGGGTTATAGTTGGCGAGGGAGGTTAGGGTTAGGCGTCAGGAAGGGGTTAAAGTTGGCAGGGGAGGTGAGGGTTAGGTGTCAGGAAGGGGTTACAGTTGGTGGGGTAGGTGAGGGTTAGGTGTCAGGAAGGGGTTACAGTTGGTGGGGTAGGTGAGGGTTAGGTGTCAGGAAAAGGTTACAGTTGGCGGGGGAGGTGAGGCTTAGGTGTCAGGGAGGGGTTACAGTTGGCGGAGGAGGTTAGGTGTCAGGGAGGGGTTACAGTTGGGGGAGGTTAGGGTTAGGTAGGGGTTACATTTGGCGGGGTAGGTAAGGGTTAGGTGTCAGGGAGGGGTTACAGTTGGCGGGGGAGGTTATGTTAGGTGTCAAGAAGGGGTTAGAGTTGGTGGGGGAGGTGAGGGTTAGGTGTCAGGATGGGGTTACAGTTGGCGGGGAAGGTGAAGGTTAGTTGTCAGGAAGGGGTTACAGTTGGCGGGGGAGTAGAGGGTTAGACGTCAGGAAGGGGTTATTGTTGGTGGGGTAGGTGAAGGTTAGGTGTCAGGGAGGGGTTACAGATGGCGGGGAGGTGAGGGTTAGGTGTCAGAAAGGGTTTAGAGTTGGTAGGGGCGATAAGGGTTAGGTGTCAGGAAGGGGTTACAGTTGGCGGAGGAGTTGAAGGTTAGGTGTCAGGGAGGGGTTACAGTTGGTGGGGGAGGTTAGGATTAGGTGTCAGGAAGGGGTTACAGTTGGTGGGGGAGGTTAGGGTTAGGTGTCAGGATGGGGTTACAGTTGATGGGGTAGGTGAGGGTTAGGCGTCAGGAAGGGGTTACAGTTGGCAGGGAGGTGAGGGTTAGGTGTCAGGAAGGGGTTACAGTTGGCGGAGGAGTTGAGGGTTAGGTGTCAGGGAGGGGTTACAGTTGGTGGGGGAGGTTAGGATTAGGTGTCAGGTAGGGGTTACAGTTGGTGGGGGAGGTTAGGGTTAGGTGTCAGGATGGGGTTACAGTTGATGGGGTAGGTGAGGGTTAGGTGTCAGGAAGGGGTTACAGTTGGCGGGGGAGGTGAGGGTTAGGTGTCAGGGAGGGGTTACAGTTGGCGGGGAGGTGAGGGTTAGGTGTCAGGAAGGGGTTACAGTTGGCGGAGGAGTTGAGGGTTAGGTGTCAGGGAGGGGTTACAGTTGGTGGGAGAGTTTAGGATTAGGTTTCAGGAAGGGGTTACAGTTGGTGGGGGAGGTTAGGGTTAGGTGTCAGGATGGGGTTACAGTTGATGGGGTAGGTGAGGGTTAGGTGTCAGGAAGGGGTTACAGTTGGTGGGGGAGGTTAGGGTTAGGTGTCAGGATGGGGTTACAGTTGATGGGGTAGGTGAGGGTTAGGCGTCAGGAAGGGGTTACAGTTGGCAGGGAGGTGAGGGTTAGGTGTCAGGAAGGGGTTACAGTTGGCGGAGAAGTTGAGGGTTAGGTGTCAGGGAGGGGTTACAGTTGGTGGGGGAGGTTAGGATTAGGTGTCAGGTAGGGGTTACAGTTGGTGGGGGAGGTTAGGGTTAGGTGTCAGGATGGGGTTACAGTTGATGGGGTAGGTGAGGGTTAGGTGTCAGGAAGGGGTTACAGTTGGCGGGGGAGGTGAGGGTTAGGTGTCAGGGAGGGGTTACAGTTGGCGGGGAGGTGAGGGTTAGGTGTCAGGAAGGGGTTACAGTTGGCGGAGGAGTTGAGGGTTAGGTGTCAGGGAGGGGTTACAGTTGGTGGGGGAGGTTAGGATTAGGTTTCAGGAAGGGGTTACAGTTGGTGGGGGAGGTTAGGGTTAGGTGTCAGGATGGGGTTACAGTTGATGGGGTAGGTGAGGGTTAGGTGTCAGGAAGGGGTTACAGTTGGTGGGGGAGGTGAGGGTTAGGTGTCAGGGAGGGGTTACAGTTGGCGGGGAGGTGAGGGTTAGGTGTCAGGAAGGGGTTAGAGTTGGTGGGGGCGATAAGGGTTAGGTGTCAGGAAGGTTTTACAGTTGGCGGAGGAGTTGAGGGTTAGGTGTCAGGGAGGGGTTACAGTTGGTGGGGGAGGTTAGGATTAGGTGTCAGGAAGGGGTTACAGTTGGTGGGGGAGGTTAGGGTTAGGTGTCAGGATGGGGTTACAGTTGATGGAGTAGGTGAGGGTTAGGTGTCAGGAAGGGGTTACAGTTGGCGGGGGAGGTGAGGGTTAGGTGTCAGGAAGGGGTTACAGTTGGCGGAGGAGTTGAGGGTTAGGTGTCAGGGAGGGGTTACAGTTGGTGGGGGAGGTTAGGATTAGGTGTCAGGGTGGGGTTACGGTTGATGGGGTAGGTGAGGGTTAGGTGTTAGGAAGGGGTTACAGTTGGCGGGGGAGGTGAGGGTTAGGTGTCAGGATGGGGTTACAGTTGGCGGGGGAAGTTAGGGTTAGGCGTCAGGAAGGGGTTATAGTTGGCGGGGGAGGTTAGGGTTAGGCGTCAGGAAGGGGTTATAGGTGGCGGGGTAGGTGAGGGTTAGGTATCAGGGAGGGGTTACAGTTGGTGGCGGAGGTGAGAGTTAGGTGTCAGGATGGGGCTACACTTGGCGGGGGAGGTGAAGGTTAGGTGTCAGGAAGGGGTTACAGTCGGCAGGGGAGGTGAGGGTTTTGAACCCCTCTCCGAGTCATTCAGCCTCGTCGTGCCAGTCAGGTATGCCAGCTGGGATCAGAGGATCTGGCATGATGTCCGCGTTGCTATCAGGTGGGGTTACAGTTGGCGGGGAGGTGAGGGTTAGGTGTCAGGAAGGGGTTACAGTTGGCGGAGGAGTTGAAGGTTAGATGTCAGGGAGGGGTTACAGTTGGTGGGGGAGGTTAGGATTAGGTTTCAGGAAGGGGTTACAGTTGGTGGGGGAGGTTAGGGTTAGGTGTCAGGATGGGGTTACAGTTGATGGGGTAGGTGAGGGTTAGGTGTCAGGATGGGGTTACAGTTGGCGGGGGAAGTTAGGGTTAGGCGTCAGGAAGGGGTTATAGTTGGCGGGGGAGGTTAGGGTTAGGCGTCAGGAAGGGGTTATAGGTGGCGGGGTAGGTGAGGGTTAGGTATCAGGGAGGGGTTACAGTTGGTGGCGGAGGTGAGAGTTAGGTGTCAGGATGGGGCTACACTTGGCGGGGGAGGTGAAGGTTAGGTGTCAGGAAGGGGTTACAGTCGGCAGGGGAGGTGAGGGTTTTGAACCCCTCTCCGAGTCATTCAGCCTCGTCGTGCCAGTCAGGTATGCCAGCTGGGATCAGAGGATCTGGCATGATGTCCGCGTTGCTATCAGGTGGGGTTACAGTTGGCGGGGAGGTGAGGGTTAGGTGTCAGGAAGGGGTTACAGTTGGCGGAGGAGTTGAAGGTTAGATGTCAGGGAGGGGTTACAGTTGGTGGGGGAGGTTAGGATTAGGTGTCAGGAAGGGGTTACAGTTGGTGGGGGAGGTTAGGGTTAGGTGTCAGGATGGGGCTACACTTGGCGGGGGAGGTGAAGGTTAGGTGTCAGGAAGGGGTTACAGTCGGCAGGGGAGGTGAGGGTTTTGAACCCCTCTCCGAGTCATTCAGCCTCGTCGTGCCAGTCAGGTATGCCAGCTGGGATCAGAGGATCTGGCATGATGTCCGCGTTGCTATCAGGTGGGGTTACAGTTGGCGGGGAGGTGAGGGTTAGGTGTCAGGAAGGGGTTACAGTTGGCGGAGGAGTTGAAGGTTAGATGTCAGGGAGGGGTTACAGTTGGTGGGGGAGGTTAGGATTAGGTGTCAGGAAGGGGTTACAGTTGGTGGGGGAGGTTAGGGTTAGGTGTCAGGATGGGGTTACAGTTGATGGGGTAGGTGAGGGTTAGGTGTCAGGAAGGGGTTAGAGTTGGTGGGTGCGATAAGGGTTAGGTGTCAGGAAGGGGTTACAGTTGGCGGAGGAGTTGAGGGTTAGGTGTCAGGGAGGGGTTACAGTTGGTGGGGGAGGTTAGGATTAGGTGTCAGGAAGGGGTAACAGTTGGCGGGGGAAGTTAGGGTTAGGTGTCAGGATGGGGTTACAGTTGATAGGGTAGGTGAGGGTTAGGTGTCAGGAAGGGGTTACAGTTGGCGGGGGAGGTGAGGGTTAGGTGTCAGGGAGGGGTTACAGTTGGCGGGGAGGTGAGGGTTAGGTGTCAGGAAGGGGTTACAGTTGGCGGAGGAGTTGAGGGTTAGGTGTCAGGGAGGGGTTACAGTTGGTGGGGGAGGTTAGGGTTAGGTGTCAGGATGGGGTTACAGTTGATGGGGTAGGTGAGGGTTAGGTGTCAGGAAGGGGTTACAGTTGGCGGGGAAGGTGAGGGTTAGGTGTCAGGGAGGGGTTACAGTTGGCGGGGAGGTGAGGGTTAGGTGTCAGGAAGGGGTTAGAGTTGGTGGGGGCAATAAGGGTTAGGTGTCAGGAAGGGGTTACAGTTGGCGGAGGAGTTGAGGGTTAGGTGTCAGGGAGGGGTTACAGTTGGTGGGGGAGGTTAGGATTAGGTGTCAGGAAGGGGTTACAGTTGGTGGGGGAGGTTAGGGTTAGGTGTCAGGATGGGGTTACAGTTGATGGAGTAGGTGAGGGTTAGGTGTCAGGAAGGGGTTACAGTTGGCGGGGGAGGTGAGCGTTAGGTGTCAGGGAGGGGTTACAGTTGGCAGGGAGGTGAGGGTTAGGTGTCAGGAAGGGGTTACAGTTGGCGGAGGAGTTGAGAGTTAGGTGTCAGGGAGGGGTTACAGTTGGTGGTGGAGGTTAGGATTAGGTGTCAGGATGGGGTTACGGTTGATGGGGTAGGTGAGGGTTAGGTGTTAGGAAGGGGTTACAGTTGGTGGGGGAGGTGAAAGTAAGGTGTCAGGATGGGGTTACAGTTGGTGGGATAGGTGAGGGTTAGGTGTTAGGAAGGGGTTACAGTTGGCGGGGGAGGTGAGGTGTCAGGATGGGGTAACAGTTGGCGGGGGAAGTTAGGGTTAGGCGTCAGGAAGGTGTTATAGTTGGCGGGGAGGTTAGGGTTAGGCGTCAGGAAGGGGTTATAGGTGGCTGGGTAGGTGAGGGTTAGGTATCAGGGAGGGGTTACAGTTGGTGGCGGAGGTGAGAGTTAGGTGTCAGGATGGGGCTACACTTGGCAGGGGAGGTGAAGGTTAGGTGTCAGGAAGTGGTTACAGTCGGCGGGGGAGGTGAGGGTTTTGAACCCCTCTCCCAGTCATTCAACCTCGTCGTGCCAGTCAGGTATGCCAGCTGGGATCAGAGGATCTGGCATGATGTCCGCGTTGCTATCAGGAATCGGGGTGAGAGGGTGTTGTGCAATTCAGACCTCATTTCACCTTATTTCATTGCCAGTTTGGATGATTTATTATTTTTTTCTATAAAGGTAAATAACAGTGAGAGAAGCCATGTACATGCTCTGATACTTTGTCCATAAGTCAGTATTTAGAGAGACATTGTATACTTGTATGAGAGGAAGTATCGGTAGTATGGTTCTATGGAGAGGGAAGGAGGCACTATGCAAGTCTTATGATGGGTGTAGCTTCCTGTGGTTGGGTGAGTATTTAGAGCAATGCGCTGGGGGTCAGTCATGGAGGATTGTTAGGCGACGTCAGAGAGTGAACATATTAGATTGTCACCCAAGGTGGTCTTTATCTGCAATGCCCACCCTTCCCCCTGAATCTGGCATGTATATGTAGAGTTTTATCCCCACATTTCCTTGTGTACAGGAGGAGTCAGTGTCAAAGGGTTACCTGGTTCTTCTTTGCATTATATAAATTATTTCTTTGCATTATATAAACTATTTATTGGTTCCTCCCATTAGACATACGTGGAGGGCGACTCCAAGTGTCCTCCCTCGTTCCTCTCCCATTATACCCAAAGCAGGAGGTGGTCCATGCATAATACCAAGTATGGTCACTAATCAATAATTATCAATATATAATGTCCAAAGTGCAAGAGAATATAACAGTATAATTACAGATTGGTGCAACACACTGATGGGTGCCCATTATTGGCAGCACTAGTCCTCTTATAAAACGATCAAGGCGCTCATGCTTGCTGCACAGGCAGAGCATTTAAGGCACCTATTTTCACTGAGGAAGAGGGAAAGCACCTGCAAAACGTGTTGTCAATTTTATGTGCTCAATAAAATACCTTTTTTTTTTTAATAAACGGGTCCAAATTCTTCAAGAAAGGCAAGATTACCTCTCTTTTTATAAGACCAACAGCTTATTAGCCTTGCGTTTATGCATTGGGTGCACCTGTTTTAAGTGTCTCGATAGTGAAGTGGAGGTTACAGTATTTTTGCAATAAGAGATGTGGATTAGCCACCCGGTTACCCTGTTTGAGGCCTCTGCCTGCCTGCACACTCTGCCTGCCTGCACACTCTGCCTGCCTACACACTCTGCCTGCCTACACACTCTGCCTGCCTACACACTCTGCCTGCCTACACACTCTGCCTGCCTACACTCTTTGCTCTCTGCCTGCACTCTTTGCTCTCTGCCTGCACTCTCTGCTCTCTGCCTGCACTCTCTGCTCTCTGCCTGCACTCTCTGCTCTCTGCCTGCACTCTCTGCTCTCTGTCTGTACTCTTTGCCTGCACACTCTGCCTGCACTCTCTGCCTGCACTCTCTGCCTGCCTGCACACTCTGCCTGAACAGTGAGTCTCTTTTTCTGATCTCGACGTGGCGGCCTGAAGTCATCCATACAACCACGCTGTCATTTCTGGGAATCTGATATCCATAGACCTGCTGATAAAGTGGTTACGCATTGCTCATGACACTCACCTTGTTTTTCAGTGTCTTGTGCAATAAAGATAAAACTATCCCTATCCCTGGTCATATAATACTGTGCCAGTCCCCACTGCCAGGTAGATCTGCCCCGATTGCAGCAGCATGTTAGTGACGAGCAGTGGGGGACAGGCAGCCCTGCAGCCCGGGAATCACCCAATGCATGCCCCCAAAACCACCTCCCCCCCCACCCCCCGCAGATGTATGTTTTGGAAGACCTCTTATGGAGACTGGCCACAAGCATTGCCCAGTCCTGTCTATGGAGTGGCATCTATCTCTAGACCAGCTCCTCCATTGATAATTCAGAGTGTGGAGAAACACCTCACCAGGTTACTTACCATCTGCTGCGGCAGATCGCTAAACAGCCAACAAGCACATGGTCTTTTCTCCCTCAGCCATCTTCGTTGCTGCCGGTTGTCCCTCCCCCCTCTCTATAGAGCAGCACACAGGTATAAACCAAGCAACATGTCTGTACGGCATTCATTCCTGATACTTCCACCCTGAAGAGAAATTAACCACCCTTAAGGTCTCTAGATAATCCCGGAGAGGGGCCAGTTGTGGATGATGAGACCACAATGGACCACGTACATAATGTGCCTACAGACCTTCCTGTACCCTACTGAACGCTGCCACCGTGATTAGGAACCACTCTGCTATGGGACAGATTTACCAGGAGGAATAAAATAAATAAATATGTTCCCCAATGCTGAACATTTATAACAGCTGCATTCTAGTGGCAGCTTCCAGCACAACGAGAGGCCTTCAGAGCAACCATAGACGGTGCTTCATGTGACATGTGAGAAGACGACTGTCACTATTCCACCATCCTCTCAGAAATACCTTTGGTTTTGAGTGGTTTGGCCCTTCACAAGAATCTGACAAGAGGAGGTGTTGATGATTAGAGCATCACTAGTGGGACAGTTGGGTGATTCAGTTAAACTTTGACTGTCTAAGCTCTTCTTGACTAGCCTTGCTGCCTTAAGATGATAAATTAACAGATTGGTTTAGTGCAGGTCATGGTGAGGTCCTCACACCAGCCAACAGGTACTGTTTACCACAGTCTCATCTTAAAGAAAGTCAGGTGATCTGTTCAATCATTACAGTCGTGGAAGCTATGCTGAGCCCATTTGAAGATGAGGGCACAACTTAGAGAGCAAACCTGAAGCTGTCCTTCATCTGACCTAATCTCCACCATGTTCTACATGGAATCCCTGAAATAGTATGGTGTCTCTAATGCACATCTCATCTTCCTGCCCAAATCTGTAGCTTACTACATAATACTACTGTCTCTGTGTCATAGGGGGAGGCGCTATTATCTCCCTGTCCCATGGGGTGGGGGGTGTCATCTTGTCCTTGTGTCATAGGAAACAGCCATCTTGTCTCTGCAATCTTGTCTCTGTGTCATGGGGCTGCCATCTTGTTCCTGTGTCATGTAGAACAGCCATCTTGTCTCTGCGTCATAGGGTGGTCATCTTGTCTCTGTGTCATGGGGATGCCATCTTGTTCCTGTGTCATAGGGAACAGCCATCTTGTCTCTGCATCATGGAGCAGCCATCTTGTCCCTATGTCATGGGGAACAGCCATCTGTCAAATGGGGGGGGAGGGTGTATCTTGTCTTTGTGTCATTGGTGTGGCCATCATTCTTTTTCAAATTCTGTTTCTCTTGTTTTCTACATGTGATTTTCTCCAAACACTTCAAAGTTATCTCTGCCTCTGAGCTCCCCTGAGGGTGACAGTGTTCACACTAGAGATGCACACCTATATATATTATATATATTATTATTATAGGTCAAGCAGTGACTCCACAGGTACACACGTCATATTCCCTCACACATTTCAGGGATTCCACCAATCACCCCAGATTCCTCCCTGAGTGATGTGCATGTAACAGCATCCTAGCAGGAATGGTATATGTGGGTATCAGCCAGTCATAATCACATTGTGCCCGGTGCGCATACAACTGACACACCCCCAACATGCAGAGCCTATCAATCATATCACATGTCTGTGGTGTATATGATTGCTGCATTACAACACGGCTCACATGAAGGACATCTGGGAATCAGATTCCGGCACATTCTACAGAAGAATCTCCTGCGACATTTTCAGTACCCAGAACACACTGCGTCCAGGGCAGGTCACGCCAGTTCACACTCTGAGTTTTGGGAACTGGCTTTGTTTGTTCCGGATTAGGTAATATTTGGATAACTGAGACAGCGTGTACCTGCTGCTGATGCATAGGGACAGTAATCTTCCATAGCATGCTATAACGTTATCAATGCATAAGATATCACACATACATACAATATAACTGGTATTTCAGAGCCCAGGCCATAACTCGTATCTTAGAGCCCAGGCCATAATTTGTATCTCAGAACTCGGACCATAACACGAATCTCAGAGCCCAGACCATAACTCGTGTATCTCAGAGCACGGCCCAGAACTCATATGTCAGAGCCAGAACCCTAACTCGTATTCTCAGAGCCCCAGGACCATAACTCGTATCTCAGAGCCCGGACCCCTAACTTGTATTCTCAGAGCCCGGACCATAACTCACATCTCAGAGCCCGTACCATAACTCGTATCTCAGAGCCCGGACCATAACTCGTATCTCAGAGCCCGGACCATAACTCGTATCTCAGAGCCCGGACCATAACTCGTATCTCAGAGCCCGGACCATAACTCGTATCTCAGAGCCCGAACCATAACTCATATCTCAGAGCCCGAACCATAACTCATATCTCAGAGCCTGGACCATAACTCATATCTCAGAGCCCGGACCATAACTCATATCTCTGAGCCCGGACCATAACTCGTATGTCAGAGCCTGAACCATAACTCTTATCTCAGAGCCCAGGCCATAATTTGTATCTCAGAACTCGGACCATAACTCGAATCTCAGAGCCCAGACCATAACTCGTGTATCTCAGAGCCCGGTCCATAACTCATATGTCAGAGCCAGAACCCTAACTCGTATTCTCAGAGCCCCCGGACCATAACTCGTATCTCAGAGCCCGGACCCCTAACTCGTATTCTCAGAGCCCGGACCATAATTTACATCTCAGAGCCCAGACCATAACTCGTATCTCAGAGCCCGGACCATAACTCGTATCTCAGAGTCCGGACCATAGCTCATATCTCAAAGCCCCCGGACCATAACTCGTACCTCGGAGAATGCTGCTTCTTTCTAGCAGTACCCAAACTAGTAGGTTATATACCTCATAAGGTGATGTTTGTGTGTTGGTATAAAATGGTAAATTAATACTAAAAGTAATAAAATACCTCCATAATACTAAAATGTACCAATAATACTTAGAAAGATGCCTTCACTCCTATAAATGTTTTATAGAGTACAAATATTTCCCTTCCCAATGGAGAGATGTCCTTTGTAGGACGCTCTGAAAATTCCATTTATATACATCCAGATTGCTGTCATAAAAATCAGGTATATCTGAGCTGTTGTAATAGTAAATAAGTCACTTATACAGTCGATAATGCATTCCACAAGTAACTGCGGATGGAAAGCAGGCTTGTTGGGGAGAAAGGAGAGACCGGCTGCAGAAAACACGCTCAGGGAGTTTGTATTCTCTCCCCACTACTAGACGTGCTCACATGTAAACAGACAAACATCCGCTTTCACCGATGGCCAGCTGCACCCGTGCACCGGCCAGACATTTCCTCACCCTCGAGACCACTGATGAAGAGGTGTCCCCCCAATATCAGCCAGCAGTCATAGGTGGCCCCCAATATCAGCCCACAGTCATGGTGGCCCCCAATATCAGCCAGCAGTGATGGGTGACTCCCAATATCAGCCAGCATCATACGTAACCCCCAATATCAGCAAGCAGTCATAGGTGACCCACAATATCAGCCAGCAGCCACAGGTGACCCCAAATATTAGCCAGCATCATAGGTGGCCCCAATATCACCCAGCAGTTATAGGTTACCCCCAATATCTTCTATCAGTCATAGGTGAACCCCAATATCTGCCAGCAGCCACAGGTGGCCCCCAATATAAGCCAGCAGTCATAGGTGGCCCCCAATATCAGCCAGCAGTCATAGGTGAACCCCAATATCAGCCAGCAGTCATAGGTGGTCCCCAATATCAGCCAACAGTCATAGGTGACCCCAATATCAGCTGGCAGTCATAGGTGACTCCTAAAATCAGTCAGCAGTCACAGGTTCCCCCAATATCAGCCAATAGTCATAGGTGGCCCCCAATATCTGCCAGCAGTCATAGGTAACCCCCAATACTTGCCAACAATCATAGTTGACCCCAATATCCACCAGCAGTTATAGGTGTCCCCCGATATCAGCCAGCAGTCATAGGTGAACCCCAATGTCAGCCAACAGTCATAGGTTACCCCCAATATCTGCCAGCAGTCATAGGTGAACTCCAATATCTGCCAGCAGCCACAAGTGGCCCCCAATATCAGCCAGCAGTCATAGTTGGCGCCCAATATCAGCCAGCAGCCATGATTGGCCCCCAATTTCTACCAGCAGCCATAGGTGACCCCAATATCTACCAGCATTCATATGTAACCCCCAATATCTACCAGCATTCATACGTAACCCCCAATATCTACCAGCATTCATATGTAACCCCCAATATCAGCCAGCAGGGGAGGTGGTGCTTTGTTTTCACGCTACATCTGACACATGTAGCACCGCCCACTTTCTCCAGAACTCCTCCTCCATCACTAGGAATGGCCGCCATTGTTGAATTTGAAATTCACGTCCCTGCCCCTCCCGGGGGTCGCATGTCCATGTCCCTCCTCCCGGGGGTCACACATCCTTGCCCCTCCCCCCATGGTCCCACATCCCTGCCCCTCCGGCCCAGAGGTCGCACATTCCTGCCCCTCCGGCCCAGAGGTCGCACATTCCTGCCCCTTTGCCCGGGAGTCGCATGTCCCTGCCCCTCCCCCGGGGTAGCACATCCCTGCCCCTCCCCCGGGGGTCACACGTCCCTGCCCCTCCCCCTGGGGGTCACATGGAAGGGTTGGTCACAGACATTCGACGGGAAAATTTGCTGTATACATGCAGATAGCATGGTGCAGATCATCCTGACGCAGGTCACACATCTCCTCTCTGCGGCAGGGACACACATTCCTGCCCCTCCCCTCTGGGACCGCACGTCCCTGTCCCTCCCCCCAGGGGTCACACACACTTCCTCTCTGTATCAGCACATCCATTTCCACCCCCCATTCCGGGGTCGCACGTCCCTGCCCCTCCCCCCGGGGGTCGCACTTTCCTGCCCCTCCCCCCAGGGGTCACATGGAAGGGATGGTCACAGACATTAGACGGGAAAATTTGCTGTGTACATGCAGATAGCATGGTGCAGATCATCCTGCCGCAGGTCACACATAACCTCTCTGTATCCGCACATCCGCTCCAACCCCCCACGCTGGGGTCGCACATCCCTGCCCCTCCCCTCTGGGACCGCACGTCCCTGTCCCTCCCCCAGGGGTCACACACATCTCCTCTCTGTATCAGCACATCCCCTTCCACCCCCTCATGCCAAGGTCGCTTGGTTGTTTGCCCAGTTGCGTCACTCAGCTGGGTTGGCCACAGACAGATAAACATTGCTAAAAAAAGTCCTGGTGGACTCAAAGCGCCAGAGCTGCAGCCACTAGGGTGCGCTCTTTAGGCAATAGCAGTGTTAGGGAGTCTTGCCCAAGGTGTCCTTACTGAGGAGTCAAGATTCTAACCCTGGTCTCCAGTCTCCAGAGCCCTTAACCAGTAAACTATCCAGCTGGGTCTTCTTGACGGGGCTTTTTGGGCATTTAGTCAGGGCTTTTGCTGTATACCTGCAGATAGCACGGTGCAGATCATCATGCCGCAGGCCACATATCACCCTGCTGTCCTCCTCTGTGTCCGCACGTCCCCTCACTGCACAACAATGGCCAGTGTTCCCTCCGGCCACAATAATCCCTTAACCAGCTTTCCCTGCCGCTGTAACTGGACATGGAAGAATGGAAGATTAACCCCCCCACTGCCTGCCAGAGCTGCATGTTAATACCTCTGCCTTGCATGCTGATATAATGCAACACACCTGTACCTGGAATAAACAGAATTCCTCGGAGGTGCACCTGATTGGCTCGGGTCCCGGCTGCATACAACTTGTATTTAATCTGCATGGAAGTACTGAACATCTGTACAGTTCAGTCTGAATGTGAGGGACACAAGGGGCCTGATTCACAAAGCGGTGCTAACAGTTAGCACGCTGGTGAAAAGCCCTTTATCATGCCTAAACTCAGTTTAGGCATGATAAGTTTAGGTGTGATAAGTTTAGGTGTGATAAGTTTAGGCATGATAAGTTTAGGTGTGATAAGTTTAGGCATGATAAGTTTAAGCACCAACTGCGTTAGCACCGCAGTGCACAGCTGATCAAAAGTTTTGCGCTAGCAAAGTCTGGTGCACTTCGCATAAAGTTTAATGGCGCTGCTTTGCGTGCGGGACTTTGCACGCTATCTACACTTATCTAAACTTAGCATGCCTAAACTTATCACACCTAAACTTATCACACCTAAACTTATCACGCCTAAACTGGCTTTTCACCAGCGTGGTGCAATGGTTATCACGCCTAAAGTCTCTAACTGGGTTAGCACCGCTTTGTGAATCGAGCCCAAGGACTGCTATCTGCACTCTGATTGGTCAGTGTCTTTTCAATGGGCGTTACCTTCGCAGGAGACCAATCAGACTTGTGAGACAGCCAATCAGCCCTCCCAGAATAACCACTACTAGGGATGGTCAATAAGATGCAAATAACTCCGAGTTGATGCAGTATTATGCAAATTGTGTATGCAGCTTGAAAATAAACCAATTGAATGAAGCCAGCAGATGATTGTCTAATTTAGATACTTCTATGTTGCGGAGGGCTAATTGAGTCTGAACACTAAAAGGGCTTGTTTACATCTAGGGCGTTTTCGGGCTTCCTTCAAGCACAGGCGAATTTCAAAATCGCCCACAAAACGCTTGTGTAATGATTCTCTATGAGAAGGTTTATATTAGCGCGTTTCGTCTGCTTTGCACTCCACAAAGCAATGCCTGTACCATTTTTGGGGGCGATTTTGCTCTAATGAAAGGTATAGGAAGAGCTCTGAACGCTCACAAAATCACTTTATCCGGTGATTGTGTTCGCTCTTTTATGAATAAATACATTGTATTTATTCATTTCTGGGTGAAAGAGTTCACTTCCTGACTAACGGAAAAACGGAATCGCTCTGCAAAAGCGCTTACAAAAGTGCTTCATACAAAAACGTAGCGCGCAGTGGAGTCCTCGGAGGGGGGTGGAAAGCGCAAAAAGACGAAAATCGCTGGCGTCAGTGATTTCGTTTTCAGATACTACATGGAGGTAGTAACATCGAGCAGCGATTGGCCAAACATAAATAAGGGCCAGTGCACATCAAAACCTCTAGCAGATCCGCAAAACGCTAGAGGTTTTTGAAGCAGATTTCAGAGCGATTCTAGGCATGTTTAGAGAGGTTTTCTAAACGTGCCTAGCGTTTTTTGCAGCGTTTTTGTGTAGCAGATTACAAATATTGTTACAGTTAAGCTGTTACTGAACAGCTTCTGTAACAAAAACGCCTTGAAAAATCGGTCTGATCTAGCGTTTTTCAGAGCGGTTTTCCACTTTCCTATACTTTACATTGAGGCACAAACGCCTCAGAAATCTAAAAAATGCTGCAGCCCCTGAGTTTGCATTTGTGGGAAAAACGAACTGCTCTGGTTCACTTTCACTTTCATTAGCCAAGCGGTTTTCCCCCTGCAAGCGTTTTGAAAAACGCTTCAGAACAGCTCTGGTGTGCACCAGCCCTAAGGCCCGGTTCACATTAGCGGTTGTTTGCCAAACGGACCGGATGACCTGACCGGATCCGGACCGGATCCGGATCGGAACCGTACAGTTCTGATCCGGATCCGATCCGGATCCGGTCAGGTTGCATCAGGTGTCCATCAGGATGCGATCCGGATCCGTTTGGCAAAAGTTCGTTAAAAACCAAAAAAAAGTTGGGGTCTGGGCGGTCAGCAGAAGGGGGACCTGTGGAATCAGGCCCTCTGCTGTTTAGCACTCACCTCCACCTCCGACATGCTGCCAACATCTCCGGATCCGGATCCAGCTGTGCTGCTCCACTCCGAAATGCTTGCCCATGTGTCCCCAGCCAATATCGCCGCAACAATCCGCATAGGAAGTGGGGTAGAACATCCGGATTTCTCAGCCAGTGTGTTGTGCGGCCTCCGGTTCCCATTTGTTTGTATTGGCCGGATGGTGCAGTCCGGCTCCGCCCCGGATACGGCTGCCGGAGGGGCCGGATGAAAAAATGGCGCATGTTGGAACGGAGGCCGGAGTCCGGATCCGGCCCGGATCCGGTCCGGCTCCGGTTCTGCAGAACGGACCCATGTGAACGGACGCATAGGCTTTAATTGCTATGCCGTGCGTCCAATCCGTCCGTTCTGCAGGCGGTGCGGCTCCGGCACGGCGATTCCGGAGGGCCACCGCAAGTGTGAACCGGGCCTAAGAGTGTATACAAATCAAGAGAAGGATATTCAAACTGCGCTAGTTGTTGTCCTATTACTGAATTATAGTGTGACAACAAAAAGGTCAATAAGATCAATAGTGAAATACTAATGACTTTTATTCAATGATCAATCAACATGTATGTTCTACACAAGGCTGCACAAGTTAAAAATGATCCACTGGAATCCAAAATGATCTATCTTACTGCAGTTGAAAATTACTGTAAATACAAATGATATGCATACAAAGTAGGATCCTAAAAGGTGATTATATGTCACACTCCCATCCACACTGTAGTCACACTCACTGCAGTGAAAAAATAGGTGTCTGCATAAAAAATGTACTGTATATATGCAGTGTTCTCCCCAGGCTCTTTTAACCGGGTGCTCCACCCGGCTGGATTTCGTGACCACCCGGCTGTCATCGGCTCACCTCCTCACGACCTCCTATGCTGTAAGCACAGTTGCCCTGCATTTTCAACTCGCCCCACCCGGCTACTTTTTCCTGCCACCCGGCTACTATTTCATGCCACCCGGCTGGAAAAAAATTCTGGGGAGAACACTGATATGTATACAGTGGGTTGCAAAAGTATTAGGCCCCCTTGAAGTTTTTCACATTTTGTCATATTACTGCCACAAACATGCATCAATTTTATTGGAATTCCACATGAAAGACCTATACAAAGTAGTGTACAAATGAGAAGTGGAACGAAAATCACACATGATTCCAAAAATGTTTTACAAATAAATAACTGCAAAGTGGTGTGTGCATAATTATTCGGCCCCCTTTGATCTGAGTGCAGTCAGTTGCCTATAGACATTGCCTGATTGCTAATGACTAAATAAAGTGCACCTGTGTGTAATCTAATGTCACATACAGCTGCTCTTTGAGGGCCTCAGAGGTTGTCTAAGAGAATATTGGGAACAACAACACTGTGAAGTCCAAAGAACACACAAGACAGGTCCAAGACAGGTCAGGGATCAAGTTATTGAGAAATTTAAAGCAGGCTTAGGCTACAAAAAGATTTCCAAAGCCTTGAACATCCCAAGGAGCACTGTTCAAGCGATCATTCAGAAATGGACGGAGTATGGCACAACTGTAAACCTACCAAGACAAGGCCATCCACCTAAACTCACAAGCCGAACAAGGAGAGCGCTGATCAGAAATGCAGTAAAGAGGCCCATGGTGACTCTGGACGAGCTGCAGAGATCTACAGAGATCTGTCCATAGGACAACTATTAGTCATGCACTGTACAAAGTTGGCCTTTATGGAACAGTGGCAAGAAGAAAGGCATTGTTAACAGAAAGCATAAGAAGTCCCGTTTGCAGTTTGCCACAAGCCATGTGGGGGACACAGCAACCATGTGGAAGAAGGTGCTCTGGTCAGATGAGACCAAAATGGAACTTTTTGGCCAAAATGCAAAACGCTATGTGTGGCAGAAAACTAACACTGCACATCACTCTGAACACACCATCCCCACTGTCAAATATGGTGGTGGTGGTGGCAGCATCATGCTCGGGGGTGCATCTCTTCAGCAGGGACAGGGAAGCTGGTCAGAGTTGATGGGAAGATGGATGGAGCCAAATACAGGGCAAACTTGGAAGAAAACCTCTTGGAGACTGCAAAAGACTTGAGACTGGAGCGGAGGCTTACCTTCCAGCAGGATAATGACCCTAAACATAAAGCCAGGGCAACAATGGAATAGTTTAAAACCAAAACATATCTAATGTGTTAGAATGGCCCAGTCAAAGTCCAGATCTAAATCCAATCGAGAATCTGTGGCAAGATCTGAAAACTGCTGTTCACAAACGCTGTCCATCTAATCTGACTGAGCTGGAGCTGTTTTGCAAAGAAGAATGGGCAAGGATTTCAGTCTCTAGATGTGCAAAGCTGGTAGAGACATACCCTAAAAGACTGGCAGCTGTAATTGCAGCAAAAAGGTGGTTCTACAAAGCATTGACTCAGGGGGCCGAATAATTATGCACACCCCACTTTGCAGTTATTTATTTGTAAAAAAATGTTTGGAATGATGTAGGATTTTCGATCCACTTCTCACGTGTACACCACTTTGTATTGGTCTTTCACGTGGAATTCCAATAAAATTGATGCATGTTTGTGGCAGTAATGTGACAAAGGGCTTGATTCACCAAGCGGTGCAAAGTGTTTGCACGCTGGTGAAAAGGCCCTTATCACGCCTAAACTCACTTTAGGCATGATAAGAAGAAACTCGCGCGAAGTTACCGCGCGTACGCGCGTTAGTGCGCGCGCAGCACCCGACGCTTCGCGCGAAGCTCCCATTAAGCCCTATGGGACTTTGCGCGCGCGTTCGCGCGTACGCACGGTAACTTCGCGCGAAGAGCAGGAAAAAGCGGTGATAACTCAGTGGTGAAAAGGTCATCACGCCTAAAGTCTTTTAGGCGTGATAACTGGGTTATCACCGCTTTGTGAATCAAGCCCAAAATGTGGAAAACTTCAAGAGGGCCGAATACTTTTGCAATCCACTGTATATAAAAATAGGAGTAAAATATAAAAAATAAAAATTAGAATGCTCTATTTTTTTATTTTTACTTTTTATATTTTTACTCCTATTTTTATATATTTTTATATATACAAATATACATTTTTTTCTGCAGACACCTATTTTTTCACTGCGAGTGTGACTGTACAGTGTGGATGTGACATATAATCACCTCTTAGGATCCTACTTTGCATGCATATCATTTGTATTTACAGTAATTATCAACTGCAGTAAGATAGACCATTTTTAACTTGTGCAGCCTGGTATAGAATATATTTGTTGATTGACCATTGAAAGAAAGTTTTGTATGCATATCAATTGTATGCATATCATTTGCATTTACAGTAATCATCAACTGAAGTAAGATAGATAATTTTAACCTGTGCAGCCTTGTGTAGTATATGTTTATTGATAATTTAATAAAAGTTTTGCATGCATACCAATTGGCTCAGGTGCTGATGTTTTTCGGGCGGGAGGTTGGGGCTCAGGAGCTTCCATTTCTGGTGGGGGTTGGGGCTGAGGTGCTGCTGTTTCTGGCAGGAGGGTTGGGGCTCAGGTGCTGTTTCTGGCGAGGGGGGAGGGGGGGGGTGGAGTTCAGTTGTTGCTGTTTCTGGCAGGGGTAGGGGCTCAGATGCTGCCGTTTCTGGCGGGAGGCAGGGACTTAGGTGCTGCTGTTTCTGGCGGGAGGTTGGGGCTCAGATGCTGCTGTTTCTGGCGGCAGTGGCAGGATGTTGGGGCTCCGGTGCTGCTTTTTCTGCCGGGAGGTTGGGCCTCAGGTGCTGCTGTTTCTGGGAGGGAGGTGGGAGCTCAGGTGCTGCTGTTTCTGGCGGGGGGGGGGGGTTGGAGCTCAGGTGCTGCTGTTTCTGGCGGCAGTGTCGTGAGGTTGGGGCTCAGGTGCTGCTGTTTCTGGCGGGAGGTTGGGGCTCAGGTGCTGCTGTTTCTGGCGGAGTTTTGGGGCCCAGATGCTGCGGTTTCTAGCGTGGGATTGGGAATCAGGTGCTGCTATTTCTGGCGGTGGGTTGGGGTTTAAGTGCTGCTGTTTCTGGTGGGGGTTGGGGCTCAGGTGCTGCTGTTTCTGGCGTGGGATTGGGGCTTAGGTGCTGCTGTTTCTGGCGGGGGTTGGGGCTCAGGTGCTGCTATTTGTGGCGGGGGATTGGGACTCTGGGGCTGTTTCTGGCGGGGCCGCGGTGGGCGGGGCTGTGTCTTGGATACACGACGCACGTTTAGCGGGGATAACACCCACCATTGCCTGAGAATGTTGTCAGTCAGCAGTCTTCTGCACACAGTGATGTATTTTCCAGCTAGTTCATGATTGATTGGGATGAACTCTGGAGACCGGCCGAGGGGATTAGGTGGGTTAAACAGTGACAGACCTTATTTCATTCTTTACCCACTTTTCTTGAAATTTGAGGTGTTGGGAACCATGTCAGTTTTTTTTTTTTTGCTGTGGATCAAACACAGCAAATATTTTGGCCGCGCTGTGCGCGCAATAAAACGTCTAGATAAATATTATCAACAAATATCCCCGCATAGATAGGAGAAGTGGCTGTTATCCTTGCCGAAGTGATCATTCTCTTGTTTACTCATAAAACTAAATCTCCAAAACCTTCTGCCCTGCGGGGTCATCCCATAGGATAATCTCACCTACCAATATGTCGATGCCCCCCCCCTTCACTCCAACACACACTGACAGCTCAATACACACACGTGAGAACTGCTGCCCATCCCCATTGGGAAATCAACCCTTGGGCGACAATTTGGGAAAACGAATGTTGCACAGACACATCCCTAGTAGTGATGGATGGAAAATTTCTGTGGCATTCCGATTTCGGAGTTTCCGATCAGAAAAGGGTTTACCGTGGCAAAAATTGAAGTGCGGAAATTGGGTTTTAGCTGAAATTCCACATTACCGCAACCCTAGCCATAACTCTAACCCCTATCACAAATTAAGCCCAATCACAGAACTAAGAAGCGTTGGACCAATCAGAATTCAGAATTTTTCTGCCAAAGTCAGATTCCAGAAGTACTTTTAGGCCAGTGGTCTGCAAACCCGTTTGTTAGAAGAGCCAAAGACCAGAAATACAATGATTAATAAAGATGGCCAGAACAGTTCCTGATAAATATCAGCAGTTTAACACGATTTAAAAAAAAATGCGTTTGCATTATTTACATTGAAGTGAATAGCCGCCGAATTTAACGGTTAATAGCAAAATCCCCTTACGTGCTAGAAACACCAAATTTGCAGGGTATGTGGAATTTTTCAAAACATTTTCAAAAAGACCTTCTAGTTTTTGAGTAAATCGTGTATACATTCAAATGCGGTAAATGAGAGTTAATGTAGCAAACCTAAAAGTAGTGTAAATTTACTTATAGCAAAAGGAAGAGCAATGAATTTCATGACGGGGTTTCCAGGGGGTCTGTACGCAGTGTGTATGGACCCCCTGGAAACCCCTCCAGGGTCAAAACGCTTTGGCCAGGGATCGCTATACAGCCACAATATGGCTGGATAAAGATCCCTGGCAATTTTACCCTGATAGGTGCTATCGGTGCTCCAGGGTGCCAGTGTAGGTGGGGGCGATAGGTGCAGTGTGCGGGGAGGAGAGTGGAAAGCCGTGGAAGGAGACAGAGGGAGATCTTGTTGCATGCGGGCCGGTATAGCGCAGGGTGCGAAGCTCCACGCAGCCGGGGGATTCGCATTCTGGCTATCCCAGCCTGCATGGGGAAAAGGAGTTAAAGAGGCTCAGGAGGGGGAGCCCACGTCATTTTTTAAAAAATTTCCAACACTCTGAACATTTCAAAAAAAGTTTCAAAAAATAAGTAAAGTTGCCAGGGATCTTCATACTGCCATATTACGGATGTACAGCGATCCCTGGCCAAAGCGTTCTATGGGATTCTGGAAACTCCGTCATGAAATTCATTGCTCTTTCTTTTGATATATGTAATATTACACTACCATTAGGTAACTTTGCTACAATAACGGTCATTTACCGCATTTAGATGTATACTTTTTCCTATAAATCTGTAAAATCGATTTTCCCAAAAACTATAAGGTCTTTTTGAATGTATTTTTCCTCTTGTACCCACTGCCCCCCACCACGTACCCTCCAAATTTGGTGTTTGTAGCACGAAAGGGAGCTTTGCTATTAACCGTTAAAGTCGGCGACCGTTCACCTGCCATATAAAACTAAGAAGCCCGCTGAGAACAGCCGATTCGCAAACTTTTAAGGAAATTCGTTTTCAAAATGTGTGAACCCAAAATTTGATGTTCCAAGGAGGGGCCTGCCTGTGTCCACTATCCAACCACACATACAGTTAAGCCTGCTACACACTTTCAATTATAATTGGCCAATCACTGACCAATCTTACCACCTCCATGTAGACAGATATTCAATACTATGAGAAAATTGTGTAGGTAAACCCTCATACTACATGCAGACAGTAAAAATGGTCAGTGATTGGCCAATCATAATTGAAAGTGTGTACCAGGCTTTATAATATAAAGTTGTCCGAGTGAGGGGACATTGATTTCATTTACTTCACTGATTCCTGTAGAGCAAGCGTTATCAGAGGAGGCGGAGCCTGATTACACCCACCCCCCTCTCACAAGCTGGCGAGTATCACCACATGTTTTATGTCTTTATTGCATCAGTGATAAGTTTACTGTTCTGGGCAGAATGGCTTTTCTGCAGGATTTGCTGTTCTTCCCATTATCTGGTAGTAAAGGCAGGTTAATTGCTGCTTATTGCTGATTTACAGGGATGTAAAAACATAACTTGTTGCAGAGCGCCACCTCCTGTCCCTTCCACTCACTGCAGCTCTTAATTCACAGTAGCAAGTGCTAGTCTGTATTGCATAATAATACTAATAACAAGAACAATAGCAATAATAATAATACTTGTTTTTACTACTTCTACTACTATTAAGATGTATTTATAAAGCACTGACATCTTTGCAGCACTGTACAGAGTACATAGTCATGTCACTGACGGACCTCAGAGGGGCTCACAATCTAATCCTACCATAGTCATAGTCTACTGTCCTACCATATTATTATGTATTTATATAGCACTGACATCTTCTGCAGCACTGTACAGAGTACATAGCCATGTCACTGACTGTCCTCAGAGGAGCTCACAATCTAATCCTACTATACTCATAGTCTAATGTCCTACCATATTATTATTATTATGTATTTATACAGCACTGACATCTTCTGCAGCATAATCATGACACTGACTGCCCTCAGGCGCTCAGAATCCAATCCTACTACAGTCATAGTCTAATGTCCTACCATATTATTATTATGTATTTATATAGCACTGACATCGTCTGCAGCACTTTACAGCATACATAGTCATGTCACTGACTGCGCTCAGAGGAGCTCACAATCTAACCTACCACCATAGTCATAGTCTAATGTCCAACTATATTATTATAATGTATTTATATAGCACTGACATCTTCTGCAGCACTTCACAGAGTACACAGTCATGTCACTGACTGTCCTCAGAGGAGCTCACAATCTAATCATACCATAGTCATAGTGCAGGCCTGGGCAATCCTTGCGCGAGCTGCATTCCTGGTCTCCCCTCCCCTCCCTCCCTGCAGAGTTGCAATGGGACGGATAGCGGGGGTCAAAACTCACCTACTCACCTACACAGCGTCTCCATGGCAACAGGGCATCACATGACGCGCCATCGGGACATGTATGTGTATCTTTCCGCACAAGTCAGTAATTTACCTCACTAGCTGGTGATTTTATTTGGAGTGTGGCAACAGGTTTAGTCAGTTGGCATTTGGCAAGGGGATCGATAAAATCAGCTGCTTTCTGCATTACCCAATGCATTAGTGAAATGAGGCCATGAAGTGTTGAATGCTCAGAATACTGACGTATATAACAAGTAACTGTGTATTGGAGGATGCCCTGCATAGGTCTGATCTCACATATTTCTCCACCACTACCTAGGCAGGGTAAGTGGTTGCATGGCAACATGGAACATTAATCATCAGTCAGATATTTCTGCAGTTGGCAAAGGTTTGGAGAAGGACGTGGCCTCATTCACGGTGGGTGGAACATGGTCTGTCAGTGGTTGCTTGACAGCACTGATCAGTCAGTTAATTATGCAGTTGGTGGTGGTTTGGGGAGTGACGTGGCCTCATTGGTGGTGGGTGAAAAATTGTGTGTCTGTGGTTGCCTGGCAACACTGATCAGTTATTTCTGCAGTTAGTGGTGGTTTGGATAGTGACATGGCCTCATTGGCTTATAACATTCTATAGCCCTTATTTACTTATCTGTCACAATGTAATCAGAGGCAAAGGGTCACTGCCTCATCCATCCTCCACCCCCTTACCTAGTGTGTCCCCCACAACCCATTAGATTGTAAGCTCGCAAGGGCAGAGTCATCCTCCTAATGTTTACTGTTTGTGTAACAATAGTTGTGCTGCTTGGAACTCTGCTGTACATTTGTTAGTTCTATCTATGTTCCCCTTGTCGTCTTATTGTGCTTTGTAAAGCGCTGAGGAATATGTTGGCGCTATATAAATAAAAATAATAATAATTGGTGGTGGGTGGAACATGGTGTGTCAGTGGTTGCCTGGCAGCACTGATCAGTAAGTTATTTCTGCAGTTGGCAGTGGTTTGGAGAAGGACGTGGCCTCATTGATGGTGGGTGTAACATGGTGTGTCAGTGGATGGCTGGCAGCACTGATCAGTCTGTCTGTTATTTCTGCAGTTAGTGGTGGTTTGGAGAGTGACGTGGCCTCATTGGTGGTGGGTGGAGCATGGGGTCAGTGGTTGGCTGACAGCACTGATCAGTCTGTCAGTTATTTCTGCAGTTAGTGGTGGTTTGGGGAGTGACGTGGCCTCATCGGTGGTGGGTGGAGCATGGTGTTAGTGGTTGCCTGGCAGCACTGGTCAGTTATTTCTGCAGTTAGTGGTGGTTTGGAGAGTGATGTGGCCTCACTGGTGGTGGGTGGAGCATGGTGTCAGTGGTTGCCTGGTAGCACTGATCAGTCAGTTATTTCTGCAGTTGGCGGTGGTTTGGGGAGAGACGTGGCTTTATTGGTGGTGGGTGGAACATGGTGGCTTATTGCAGGTATAATATGCTGGTTATTCTTCCATCTATCTGCACAATTTTCCTATGAAATGATGAAGTGAGGTTGGGGAAATAACAGCTGACAGCCGAGCGTTTTATTATGACTGCAGATAAAGAATAGAAGAAGCAGCGTCAGTGTATTCCAGGCTGATATCCAGCACTGAGCCATATAACCATATACAGAACAATCCATCTATTGTACAGCAGCTATCGGGGCTGGTGTGTGGGTGTGTGTGTACACACAGTGGGATGCGAAAGTTTGGACAACCTTATTAATCGTCATTATTTTCCTGTATAAATCGTTGCTTGTTACAATAACAAATGTCAGTTAAATATACAGTGGCTTGCAAAAGTATTCGGCCCCCTTGAAGTTTTCCACATTTTGTCACATTACTGCCAAAAACATGCATCAATTTTATTGGAATTCCACGTGAAAGACCAATACAAAGTGGTGTACACGTGAGAAGTGGAACGAAAATCCTACATGATTCCAATCATTTTTTATAAATCAATAAGTGAAAAGTGGGGTGTGCGTAATTATTCGTCCCCCCCTGAGTCAATACTTTGTAGAACCACCTTTTGCTGCAATTACAGCCGCCAGTCTTTTAGGGTATGTCTCTACCAGCTTTGCACATCTAGAGACTGAAATCCTTGACCATTCTTCTTTGCTAAACAGCTCCAGCTCAGTCAGATTAGATGGTCAGCGTTTGTGAACAGCAGTTTTCAGATCTTGTAATAGATTTTCGATTGGATTTAGATCTGGACTTTGACTGGGCCATTCTAACACATGGATATGTTTTGTTTTAAACCATTCCATTGTTGCCCTGGCTTTATGTTTAGGGTCGTTGTCCTGCTGGAAGGTGAACCTCCGCCCCAGTCTCAAGTCTTTTGCAGACTCCAAGAGGCTTTCTTCCATGATTGCCCTGTATTTGGCTCCATCCATCTTCCCATCAACTCTGACCAGCTTCCCTGTCCCTGCTGAAAAGAAGCACCCCCAGAGCATGATGCTGCCACCACCATATTTGACAGTGGGGATGGTGTGTTCAGAGTGATGTGCAGTGTTAGTTTTCCGTCACACATATCGTTTTGCATTTTGGCCAAAAAGTTCCATTTTGGTCTCATCTGACCAGAGCACCTTCTTCCACATGGTTGCTGTGTCCCCTACATGGCTTGTAGCAAACTGCAAACGGGACCTCTTATGCTTTTCTGTTAACAATGGCTTTCTTCTTGCCACCCTTCCATAAAGGCCAACTTTGTGCAGTGCACGACTAATAGTTGTCCTATGGACAGATTCTTCTTGTTTAGCCTGTGAGTTTAAGTGGACGGCCTTGTCTTGGTAGGTTTACAGTTGTGCCATACTCCTTCCATTTCTGAATGATCGCTTGAACAGTGCTCCGTTGGATGTTCAAGGCATTGGAAATCTTTTTGTAGCCTAAGCCTGCTTTAAATTTCTCAATAACTTGATCCCTGACCTGTCTGGTGTGTTCTTTGGACTTCACGGTGTAGCTGCTTCCAATATTCTCTTAGACAACCTCTGAGGCCGTCACAGAGCAGCTGTATTTGTACTGACATTAGCTTACACACAGGTGCACTCTATTTAGTCATTAGCACTCATCAGGCAATGTCTGTGGGCAACTGACTGCACACAGACCAAAGGGGGCCGAATAATTACGCACACCCCACTTTGCAGTTATTGATTTTTAAAAAATGTTTGGAATCATGTATGATTTTCGTTCCACTTCTCACGTGTACACCACTTTGTGTTGGTCTTTCATGTGGAATTTCAATAAAATTGATTTATGTTTGTGGCAGTAATGTGACAAAATGTGGAAAACTTCAAGAGGGCCGAATACTTTTGCAACCCACTGTATCATATAGGAGACACACACAGTGATATTTGAGAAGTGAAATGAAGTTTATTGGATTTACAGAAAGTGTGCAATAATTGTTTAAACAAAATTAGGCAGGTGCATACATTTGGGCACCACAAAAAAGAAATGAAATTAATATTTAGTAGATCTTCCTTTTGCAGAAATTACAGCCTCTAAACGCTTCCTGTAGGTTCCAATGAGAGTCTGGATTCTGGTTGAAGGTATTTTGGACCACTCCTCCTTACAAAACATCTCTAGTTTATTCAGGTTTGATGGTGTCCGAGCATGGACAGCTCTCTTTAAAGGGAAGGTTCACGCAGGAGCTGTAAAAAATAGAAATCCAAATCCACTTACCTGGGGCTTCCTCCAGCCCGTGGCAGGCAGGAGGTGCCCTCGGCGCCGCTCCGCAGGCTCCCGGTGGTCTCCGGTGGCGATCCCGACCTGGCCAGGCCGGCTGCCAGGTCGGGCTGCTTCTGCGCTCCAAGTTGCGTGTCACTTGTGCGCGCTGACGTCATCGGACGTCCTCCGGGCTGTACTGCGCAGGCAGCGCGCCGAGGGCACCTCCTGCCTGCCACGGGCTGGAGGAAGCCCCAGGTAAGTGGATTTGGATTTCTATTTTTTACAGCTCCTGCGTGAACCTTCCCTTTAACTCACACCACAGATTTTCAATTACATTCAGGTCGGGGGACCGAGATGGCTATTCCAGAACATTGTACTTGTTCTGCATGAATGCCTTCTTGGATTTTGAGCAGCATTTAGGGTCGTTGTCTTGTTGAAAGATCCAGCCCCAGCGCAGCTTCAGCTTTGTCTCTGATTCCTGGATATTGGTCTCCAGAATCTGCTGATATTCAGTGGAATCCATGCGTCCCTCAACTTTGACAAGATTCCAAGTCCCTGCACTGGCCACACAGCATGACGGAACCACCACCATATTTTACTGTAGGTAGTAGATGGTTTTTTTTTAAATGCTCTGTTTTTCCTTCATGCATAATGCCTCTTGTTTTGCCCAAATAACTCAATCTTAGTTTCATCAGTCCACAGCACCTTATTCCAAAATGAAGCTGGGTTGTCCAAATGTGCTTTAGCATACCTCAAGCGGCTCTGTTTGTGCTGTGGGCGGAGAAAAGGCTTCCTCTGCATCACTCTCACATACAGCATCTCCTTGTGTAAAGTGCGCCAAATGGTTGAACGATGCACAAGTGACTCCATCTGCAGCAAGATGATGTTGTAGGTCTTTAGTGCAGGTCTGTGAGTTGACTCTGACTGTTCTCACCATTCGTCGCTTCTCTTTATCCGAGATTTTTCTTGGTCTGCCACTTCGAGCCTTAACTTGAACTGAGCCTGTGGTCTTCCATTTCCTCAATATGTTCCTAACTGTGGAAACAGACAGCTGAAATCTCTGAGACAGCTTTCTGTATCCTTCCCCTAAACCATGATGGTGAACAATCTTTGTCTTCAGGTCATTTGAGAGTTGTTTTGAGACCCCCATGTTGCTACTCTTCAGAGAAAGTTAAAAGAGGAGGATAACATTCAATTGACCCCCTTAAATACTCTTTCTCATAATTGGATTCACCTGTGTATGTAGGTCAGGGCTCACTGAGCTTACCAAGCCAATCTGAGTTCCAATAATTAGTTCTAAAGGTTTTGGAATCAATAAAATGACAACAGTGTCTAAATGTATGCATCTGCCTAATTTTATGTAAACAATTATTATGCACTTTCTGTAAATCCAATAAACTTAATTTCATTGTGCGTGTAACCTATATGATATATTTCAGTGTTCTCCCCAGAATTTTTTTCCAGCCGGGTGGCATGAAAAAGTAGCCGGGTGGGAAATTAAGGTCACAATGGGTGACCTCTGCTACTAGGGTGATGTCTGCTACTACTAGGCAAAAATGGGCAGGGAGGATCATGCTAGGTGCTGCTCGCTAGGGAAAAGATTAGGTGGATCACACTGGTTGTTACTTGGTGAGGTAATAATGCTAGGCACTGCCGATAGGGGTAGAGGATTACACTAAATGATGCTAATGATGCTAATGGATTAAGAGGCATCTTGCACGGAGTGGTGCTGTTTTGATGGGCAATCCGATAAAGTGCTGCCAAAGCCGGATTAATACAAGAAAGGGGCTGTAGACAGGGTGACTAATTTCGGGTCAGGAAAATATGGCGTGGGGAAAAAATGGCGCACAGTGATAAATCTTTTAAAACGGTATTTATAGTTTTAAGGATATGCAGTAACTTTATTTAAAACGCTATTTATCGTTTTGTCTCCCAGTGATTTCATCTCTGCCCCGGACTGGAGTGTAATGGCCCATACTCACGAGGGACTTTTGTCGCCCGTGAGTATGGGCCGTCGCACGCGCGCGCGCCCCCGAACTGTCGCCCGTCGCTATGTCGCCATGCGATTGAAACTTTCAATCGCATGGCGACAGTCGCCACTGCCCCCCCGCCGCAACTGTCGCTAGTCCGCGTGAGTACGCGGACTAGCGACAGCAACCTCCATTGAGGTTCACAGACCTTCCGGTGAGCTTCCGGCGGGGGGAGGAGGAACGTCAGCGACAGCTTCCGCCTTGCCGCTGGTCCCTCTTCCGCATGTGTACGCGGAGGGACCTGGCGAGAAGCTGTCGCCGGCCTGTCGCCCACACGCTCACGTGTGCTGGCGACAGGCGAGTTTTGCAGCCCGTGAGTATGGGCCTTAATGCTACAACAGTCCTACCTAAGCAGATCTTACGAACAGCTGGTGGATGTATCTGCTCGCTGCCGCTGAAGACTTTCTGATGCACCAATCACGCTGGGGGCGCTGCTCCAGAATTGCCAATCACCGCTGCTCATGTCTCTGCTCCGTCTGCTAATTGGACCCAATGCTCCCGCCTCCGAGACCATCGCGTCCAATTAGCAGACGGAGCAGAGACATGAGCAGCAGTGATTGGCAATTCTGGAGCAGCGCCCCCAGCGTGATTGGTGCATCAGAAAGTCTTCAGCGGCAGCGAGCAGATACATCCACCAGCTGTTCGTAAGATCTGCTTAGGTAGGACTGTTGTAGCATTACACTCCAGTCCGGGGCAGAGATGAAATCACTGGGAGACAAAATTGGACGTGCGAGGGGGGGCGGGGGAGGCAGAAGACAGGAACCGGGGGACACCGCAGGACATGAGGGGCGGGGGTCAGACCAACGATAAATAGCGTTTTAAATAAAGTTACTGCATATCCTTAAAACTATAAATACCGTTTTAAAAGATTTATCACTGTGCGCCATTTTTTCCCCACGCCATTTTTGACTGTACGCGACTAATTTAGGCCCAAAAACCACACATGCCCACAAACTGTTCTGTTATCTCATTAAAAAAGTCACAGAATAGTTTTGGCTGACATGGTGGTAGTAAACCCATGTTTGTTGTGTGTCTATGCTAAACATCATGCACTACAAAAGAAAATAAAAGTGCTTGGGGGTTTCTGATGTGGCTTCTCCCCTTAAACAAATTCAAGCAGTGGTAAGCAGACATACATATACAGGAAATACAGTATATGGAGGATAGAGGGGGTTGAGTAGAAAAAGTGAATACAAACTGAAGGGAAGAGGAATAGGTGTGAGTGTCTGGGAGGGAGAAAGATTGTCTTTGAGGGACAGTGTGTGTGAAAAAGACTGGGAAAGGGGAAAGAAAAAAAGAGGGAGAAAGTGTGTAGACAGACAGAGAGAGAGGGAAATGTGTAAGAGGAAGAGTGAGAAACAGACTAATGCAGGAATAAAAATATGTGTGAGTGCACAGCACACTGCAGGAAGTCTGCAGACTGATGTCCAGGACAGCTAGATTCACAGCTATGTAACGTCTCCGGCAGAGCAGTGGGGGAAGGGAAGCAGTAGTAGCTGACTGTAAAGTTTTCTAATACCTGTTTTGGTCGCACAGAGATGGCAGCTGACAATCACCACAGGGATTCCACTGCTGGGGGACCATTATTACTGCTATAAGATAACCATCTGCCCTGCTGTTGCTCTCCCCGGCAGGAACGAGTTACACACTATTCTCTATGTGCTCTGAGCTCTAATCGGGGGAGGCTGGAGCACGTGCTGGGAAATTCCCTGCATGATAGGAAGACAGGAGGAGGAGAGCCCGTCCTCTGCACTACTCGGTCTGGGGCAGATCAGTGACTCCAGATGGAACACAGCAAGTGCACGTTCTCTCAGCCCTTTCTCTGTGTGCTCCGACTCCTTCAAAGCTCCCGCGGTGGCTTATAATGTCAGTTCTGATATGCAGGAGCTGAGGAGGAGGGCGGAGATAGTGTTAGAGTGACAGCGGGCCAGCTCCAATGCCACAGCCACTGCACATAGTGCTGGATGAGTGTGGAGGACGGCATGCCGTAGACAGGGGGGACCTGAGACCAGCCGGGCGGGGACTGAGACCAGCCGGGCGCTCCGCCCAGTTAAAAGGCTCTGGGGAGAACACTGTATTTAACTGGCATTTTTTATCGTAACAACCAATGATTTATACAGGAAAATCATGACAATTAACAAGGTTGCCCAAACTTTCGCATCCCGAATATATGTATGTATGTATGTATGTATGTATGTATGTATATATATATATATATATATATATATATAGCCGGATTTACCATAAGGCACTGTAGTCATGTGCCTACAGGCGCCTGATGATGGAAAGGCGGCTCACTCCCCTCCCTCCTCCCTCCTTCCCTATGCTGAGTCCTGATGGGATAGTAAATGAGAGGTTACTCACCCTGCTCTCTGCATTTCACTGAACAGATCTCCTTTCAGTCAGGGGCACCTCTAGCTACTTAATATTGAGGATACCTCTGGCTACCTAATGCTAAGGGGCACCTGTAGCTACCTATGATGGGCATTGGGCATGGAAAGTAAGAAAGAAGTGACAGCTGGACCAGCCAGCACACTTGCAGTGCGGTTAGGCAGGGTTTGTAGGTTCATGTACAGCGGAGTCTAAGGTGCCAGGACATCTGTGCCTATAGCACTGATGGCTAGCCCTGGCACTCCAGCTGTGACAAAACTACAAATCCCATCATGCTTCTGCCTCCCCGAGTTATGCTTAGGGCTGTCAGAGTATTGCAATGCCTCATGGGATTTGTAGTTCCACCATAGCTGGAGTACCAAGGTTAGTCATCACTGATATAACACATCCGTCACTGGTATAACTGGACTTTGAACATCTGCATTGTGACATATAAGCTTGCCATGAATGATTCCCTCAGCTGTAGCGCAGCTCCCATCATGCCTCTGCCTCCCCGAGTTATGCTTAGAGCTGTCAGAGTGTTGCAATGCCTCATGAGACTTGTAGTTCCACCACAGCTGGAGTACCAAGGTTTACCTCCTGTGAGGTAAATCCGGGTCTGTGTATATATGTATGTATATATATATATATATATATATATATATATATATATATATATATATATATATATATATATATATATATATATATCTGAAGGCCCGGCATTGCTTGTATTAAGTTGCTGTTGACACACAGTCAGTTTCTGAGCTTTGGGGTCCTTGGCATCAATAATCTGGAAGTTTACATTTTCCCATGGAAATCAAACAAATGCGATTGGCTCTTTGTGGTTCCACCCTCTTTTCTGAATGTGAACCCCAATCACCCAATGTCCAACTATACCAGGTTTGAGGCCTCTGATATTAACAGTGCAAGAATAAAAGCAATTTTAATATTTCCCTTAAAAATGAATAGGTCAATTTTGATTGGCTGTTGTAGGATCCACTCACTTCCCTGAATATTAATCCCAGTCACCCAGTGACCAACTGTATCAAATTTGAAAACCCTGCGATTAAAAGTGTAAGAATGGATGCAGTTTATATTTACCCATTGAAAATTAATGGCTGAAATTTGATTGGCTGTTTTATGCTCCTCCCACGTTCCCTGAATTTTTCACCTCGGTCACCAAGTGACCAACTGTGCCAAGTATCGGGACTCTGGCATGATTACTGTGAGAATGGCAGCTGTTTGCATTTTTTCCATTGACATGAATGGATGAAATCTGATTGACTGTTTGTAGCTCCGTCCAGATGTGCAGGTGGGCGCGAGACCCCCAGAACATATCATCCCAGGTAGTAAGGGATCTGTATACCAAGATTTGTGGTAATCAGTCAAGGCATTTTTGAGTAATCATGGCAAATACACACATCTGATTATCCTACCTAATAATTTGCCTGTCCCTGTGTGCGTATGTGTCTGGTGCGCATATACAGTACTTCAGCCCAGAGAGCTGTAAACACCACGCACAGTAAGGCCCAGTTCACATCTGCAGTTTTTTGTGGAGCCGGCCTTCTGGATCTTGGAATAAGGTCTTAGGCTGGGTTCACATTAGCTTTTAGCTGCAAATCAGGCCGTAAGGTTCCGATTTCCGTTCCATCGAACGGACAAAAAATGAAGTAAGACATAATTTTCCAGACCATTTAACTCAGCGGAACAGACACGGAAGGTTTTGCAGCATAATAGGAACCTATGGAAAACAAGACGTCTTACTGGCTGTAAAAATGGACCGTTTTCCCGGATCCAGATCCGGATGCATACGCAGATGTGAACTGGGCCTGAGGCAGCAGAAACAAAGGGATTTACCCTGGACCCTTAGTTCCAACAGGCAAAATAATATAAATCTCACAGTAACAGCATATGAACAGTGATGGAGATCACCCCCAGTACTCTATAGGAGGATCCGAGCTGTGCGTCAATACAAACAGCAAGCAGGGAGGTGCAATGTCTCCTACAATTACATGCAATAGAACAGCAATGGCAACTGAGCAGCAATATGTCTTATCAGCAATCTATATGAATATACTCACTGGCCAGTGACTTCAAAGGGCAGGTCCACACTTGTCTGGTTCCAGATCGGATCCCTGTCAAACAGATCAATTTTTCTAAAAACTGATCCGTTTGACATGGATCTGATCTGGATAAAGGGCACGTTCCGTGTCTGTGCCTCGATACGTACACGTCGGCTGCTCGCGTTGTCTCGCCGCCACTGCTCGTCCCCTTCCACAGCCTGGAGGCCAGCAGAAGCGTGGCTCTCTATAGGCTGCAACAGGCCAATTCTGCCTAGCAACAGGGAGAATTTCAGCATGAACCAATGAGAATTCTCTCTGTTGCTGAGGATTCCCATTGGTCTGATCCAGCTCAATAGTGAATCCCTTTGCTTCCTGTCAGCCTCCGGGCTCTTCAGAATGGCCCGAGCGGCGGTGATAGACGGCGGGACGTGTGAGTATGACGTCACGACATTGACAGGATGCGGCCGAAATGGGAGACGCGGATGCGGCGACTAACCTAGTGGGAGCGAACAGTGTCCATTCTCATACGCTTGCATTAGACATGTTCTCCCATCCAGTCCGGGAAAAAGCATCAAATCCGGACTCTCCGCAACATCTTCTTTCCGTGCTACACGGATCCGTGTTTCTGCACAAGTGGGAGCGGGTCCTATTCTTAACACAGGATCCGCTTCCGGCGTTTCTGCAGAGCTTTAAAAACGTATCCCACAGATATGTTTAAAACAAGTGTGAACCGGCCCTATCAGTCTTAACTTTGGGGCCCTGTTGGAGCTCATAAAACAAGGGAACCTGTATGCACAGTGTGATGAAGGAATTCCTCACTGAAGTGGTGAAAGAAACAAACTCCACACGTATGATAGCCAGTACTGTCGGGCTTAAATTATAAACAGTATACAGTCTCTCAATTTATTGACCCAGTACTGCAATAACATGTAGAGGGGGCAGCAGACCCTTACCACTATGCAATTCTGTAGCACGCAGGGTGTACCAAACAGCTCCAGCGATGTGCAGCTACAGCGGCCACCAAACAGCTCCAGCGATGTGCAGCTACAGCGGCAACCAACCAGCAATCTGTCTGATGAGTGAGGATGTCCCCCTGACAACATAGTCCAGCAGCAAGTAGGTGTACCAAACAGTTCCAGCGATGTGCAGGTACAGTGGCCACCAACCAGCAATCTGATGAGTGAGAATGTCCTCCTGGCAACATAGTCCAACAGCTCCAGCAATGTGCAGGTCCAGCGGCTACCAAACAACTCCAGCAACGCGCAGGTCCAGCCGCCACTAACCAGCAATCTGATAAGTGAAGATGAAAAACTACTCAGTTCCAGATACTAATAGAGTTCTTCAGCACTGGATAAAAAACTCAGAGCACCTTCCTGTTCCTGACCTTTTCTGTGTCCACCAGCCTCATTACAGCCCCTCTTTCTCACTTCCACTTCCTCTCACTCAACTCACGCATTGCAGCCAGTATGTGTGCTCTACACATATCTGGCAGTGGCACCCATGTCCCCTCTCTCTTATCTACCTGCTGTCCCTGCAAGGCTGCCTCCCATCCAACAGAGCGATCCATCTCAGCTCTGCTTCCAGGACCCCGCTGCCCGCTGAGAGGGGGCGTGTCGCTCCTGGCCCCGCCCCTTTTGCTATCCGAATCGTTCATTTTGATGATTCGGATGATCGACTCATTAAATAGATTCGGATCAAAGATCCGAATCGTTCATGATCCGGACAACACTAGTCTTGTAGTTGTAACTATATATTGCCTGTGAAAGGGCACTCCATCTTGTGGTGAATAAACAGTACCACAAGATTGCTATATAAACACAAGATTATGTGAATAGCAAACACAAGTGGGGGTGCCACGCTCCTATGTATGTTAGTATGCAAAAGTAGTAGTGTACAAAAGATTTAGGCAGATGTGAAAAATGCTGTAAACAAAGAATGCTTTAAAAATGGAAGTGTTAATCATTTATTTTCATCTATCAACAAAATGCAGTGAATGAACAAAAGAGAAATCTAAATCAAATCAATATTTGGTGTGACCTCCCTTTGCCTTCAGAACAGTAGAGATGGCCCCAACCTCCGATTTTCAGGTTCCCGAACTTCCGCAAAAGTTCGGTTTGCGCGAACTTTCGCGAACCGCAATAGACTTCAATGGGGAGGCGAACTTTGAAAACTAGAAACATTTATGCTGGCCACAAAAGTGATGGAAGAGATGTTTCAAGGGGTTTAACATCTGAGTTTTTGCATGGATGAGTCGGATAGACGCCAAAAGTCCCGGGGGAAAATCTAAATTTGACGCAAAGCAGGATTTTAAGGGCAGAAATCACATTGCATGCTAAATTGCAGGCCAAGTGCTTTAAAACATCTTGCATGTGTATACAGGGAGTGTAATTAGTGTACTGCTTCACACTGACACACCAAACTCACTGTGTAATGCACCACAAACAGCTGTTTGCGTAGTGACAGCCATGCTGGACTGGTGCATACCATGGCCAGAGTGCAGGCGATAGCAGTGTTCAAGCCCATATGGTCGCCGGGCTAAGGTAGCTCAATGACAGAACAACAGTGACTGTCCAGCTGATCAAATTTGGTCTGTCCACAATGAAGCAACAACCTTATTATCGTGGGGGTGCCACACCCCCCCTCCCCCCCGAGACACTCATATAGCTGTCGGTCATTGCTTCATTGTGATACGCAAGCCCCTTCACTGCGGCAAGGTAATGATCACGAAGGGAAATTGGCACATGTACATGCCTTTTGTTTTTTTGTAGCAGCTGCAGTGCAGCCAGAGAAATTAGGCAGGCATGTACACGCACCAGAAAAAGTAGTATAGCGGCCGCTGCTAGCAGCGGCCTTAAAAATTCAGGAATCCACCTGGAGTCCTGGACCCTGTTGGTGGTGGTGGAGAAGGAAGTCAACCGGCCTGCGGGCAGAGATGCTGTGTGGGGAGCGACTTAGTCTTGGGGCAGGCAGTCACACGGCGTGCAGGCAGAGATGTTGTGTGTGGGGACTGACTTAGTCTTCGGGCAGGCCGGAGCGTGCTTTGCAGACCAGGCATCTGTGGTCAGATGGACCCTTGACCCAACGCTGTGTGCCAGAGATGTCACCACTTGCCTTTCAACATCACGGTACAGTCCAGACAATATTGTGGGTTGATGGCACGTGCCTTCTTCTGAACGCTGTACTTTGGTCGAGGGCCGCACGAAATCACGACAGCGCGACCTCGAACAGACCTGCCAGGTGGCCTGCCTCTGCCTTTTGTTTTGTCCATATTGGGGGGGATAAAGTGAAAGGTATGCACTGACTTGACTAATACAATGTGCAGTCAGTCACACAGGTGCTGTTAACAGGTATGCACGGAGTGGTATATCACACTGCGTGCGCTCACGTAGGTAGGTGGGTGCACTGAACAACAGGTAGGTATATGCAGTGATGGGTATTACAAATGTGCACCTGTCACACACACACAGGTACCGAACAGGTACAGTGACACGCTCACGTAGGTAGGTGGGTGCACTGTGAACAACAGGTAGGTATATGCAGTGATGGGTATTACATACCTCCCAACATTTTAATGGGAGGAAACTTGACACTTAGGCCACACCCCTGGCCACACCCCCAGCCCCCTAGTCACACCCACCCCCCACAAAAAAAAGTTTTTTTGTAAAATAACAATGTTATTTACTCCCGAAAGGGATTGAGGGTGCCAGTGGGTGGGGAGGAGGGTGAGGGTGGCCGTGGGTGGGCAGAGAGAGAGGGGGGAAAAACGATCGAGGCACCAGCCCGGGATGCGGTATGGATGGCCGCCGCCCGCCGCCATTACACTTCTCCCTCCCTCCCTCCTAATATGCCCCCCAGTGTCCCCTTCCCCCCCGCAGAGTAAAATGGGCAGCGGAGCGGGCAGTAAGTCTTACCACTGCCTCTCCGCTGCGTACCGGGATCTCCTCTGGTCTTCTCGCTTCCTGTGACGTCACAGGAAGCGAGAAGATCAGAGGAGATCCCGGTACGCAGCGGAGAGGCAGTGGTAAGACTTACTGCCCGCTCCGCTGCCCATTTTACTCTGCGGGGGGGAAGGGGACACTGGGGGGCATATTAGGAGGGAGGGAGGGAGAAGTGTAATGGCGGCGGGCGGCGGCCATCCATGCCGCATCCCGGGCTAGTGCCTCGATCGTTTTTTCCCCCTCTCTCCCCAGCGGCTGGGACCTGGGGGGGGGGCAGCGCGCGACAGCGGGACGGCACCCCGAAATCGGGACCGTCCCGCCGAAAACGGGGCGGTTGGGGGCCCTGGGTATTATAATGTGCACCTGTCACACACAGACAGGTACCGGACAGGCACAGTGACACTGCGTGCGCTCACGTAGGTAGGTGGGTGCACTGAAGTGAACAAGAGGTAGGTATATGCAGTTATGGGTATTATAATGTGCACCTGTCACACACAGACAGGTACCGGACAGGCACAGTGACGCTCACGTAGGTAGGTGGGTGCACTGTGAACAACAGGTAGATATATGCAGAGATGGGTATTATAATGTGCACCTGGCACAGTAGTAATTATACCACTAAGGGGCCAAAGGCCAACTGCGACTGACTGACAGGGCTGTATACAATGCAAGTGGGCCACAAAAAAAAAAATAGATCACAAGAACAAGATTAGCTCACTTTTTTTTAGCAATAAGAATCAGCAAGGAGGAAGCCTACAAGAGCCTAACTAAACTTTCCCTAGCAGCAGCTGTCCCTTCTCTAATTACTGCAGGCACACGAATGAGTGAAAAGCCTGATGCTACCTGCCTTTTATAAGGGGGGGAGGGCCTCCAGGACAGAGTGTAGCCTGATTGGCTACAATGTGCCTGCTGACTGTGATGGAGAGGATCAAAGTTGACCCTAATGATGTAGTATAGAAGGTGAATCAAACCGCCATAAAGTTCTGAACGTGAACCACCGAAGTTCGCCGGGAACCGTTTGCCGGCGAACCATTCGGGCCATCTCCATCAGCATCCGTTCTTCTAGGTACACTTGTGCACAGTTTTGAAGGACCTCGGCTGGTAGGTTGTTTCCAAACATCTGGGAGAATTGAATAGAGATCTTCGGTGAATGTAGTCTTCTTAACATCCTTCTGTCTCTTCATGTAATCCCAGACACACTCCATGATGTCGAAATCAGGGCTCTGTGGGCCATACCATCACTTCCAGGACTTTTTTCTTCTTCACGCTGAAGATAGTTCCTAAAGAGACTCTGAAGCCAGTTTAAAAACGTCTTTTTACCTTATATTTAACTGAGGCATGTTTACCCACCCCCCGGACAGGTTTTTAGACCTGGTCTAAATCATTTGGTAATTACTAGTAAGTAGGGGAAATGAGCAAAAGATGCAATTCACAAAGGCAAACAAGGAGTAACCACGTCCACTTTTCCTGACAGAGATTAGACCAGCTGATTTCTGTCGGTAAAGTAATTCTGTGAGGTATTTTAGACATAAGGATGGAACCATTGAATTAAATATGCAGAAGTTTAATTGTATCCAGAGGAGAGCTCATCAGAGGAGAAGGATGTCAGTCATAGCTACTCGTTTGTGAATTGCATCTTTTGATCATTTCTCCTGCTTTACCAACCTAATTACCGAATGTTTTAGATCAGGTCTAAAAACAGGTCTAAAACATTCAGTAATTATTAGTGAATTCCCTTTTGATGCAACTGTTTTACACCAAACCATCAAAAGACTAAAAACCATCAGTAGACTAGTTTAAACTGCTTAGTGAATTGAGGCCTTATAGCCTAAAGCAAAAGCATTTCAGCAGCAAACTCCATTCCTATTGGTCAGCTGACCTTAGTTTAAATGTCATGCTGAGCATTGTGAGACAAATATTCACTGCTGTTTGTGGACGCGTTCACCGCTGTAAGACCCCCATCAATAATGGCAGTTGCAGTGCCCCTTCTCCACCCGGCTAAGCAAATGTTCCTGACTATTCAGACAGCAATGGGTGGCTCCTTATGAGCCAGAGCTTAGCATCACCACTCATACACCAGTAATGGTGTGCAGCAGAGGAATACGGAGGCAGCCACCTTAATTTCCTTATAAACAATGCCGGTTGCCTGGTTGTCAGGCTGAGGTTTTGGCTTTTGTTGGTGTTAGAACCCTGGAACAAGCATGCAGCCAGTGGAGATACACCAGGGTAACAGGACATCTGTTCTGCGGAACCTCAGCATAGAGGTTAGAAAACTGGAGTTGTTTACTAGAGAGTAGAGATGGCAGCCTCCGTATTCATCTTACCCATTCCCAGCCTGAAGCAGATGCAGAGCTGCCTGCTGGCTGCACACACAGTCCCTCCTTCTAGACAGGGGAACTGTGATCATGTGATCAGACTGAGAATTGGTAATAATAGGCATATGGCTACGATGTGTTGCATACATGAAATGTGATTTGCTAAGGTGCATAAATATGGTTCCTCACGTCCCTGGACTGCATTGAGTCCCATCCTCATGACTTGTTTCTTTGTTACACAGGATTTCACATGAGGGGTCGCAGCCACCAGGAATGGACTCCAGGCTCTGGCCTGACTGTCCACCTACAGCAGAGGGTGATCTCCACGCGTACGTACAAAAAGGGCGCCTGGACAAAAAGGGCGCGGGGTGTAAACTCTAAATAATAATTAATCATTAATAGGGTTTATAAATATAGTGTGCTATATTTCGTTTACAAATAATGTTTAACAAAATTATAAATCATTAAATAATGTTTATGAAATCGGAAATTGTGAAAACGTTAATCTTCCCTGTTTCAAAAGTTAAACTTATAATTACGTTTATAAAAAAACCAATAATATATGTTTAATTGTTATAATTGTATATTATTGTGAATAACAGTCATTTATGGTTTGTTCTTATAATAAAATCTGAAAATATTGTTTATAAAGATGATATAAATATAACTACGTTCGTAATAAGTGTTGTAATACATTAGTAATTATTACTAAAATTTTACTAAAACTATACCTAAGCCTACTCTTACACAGAACCCTACCTGTACCTATCCCTAACCCCTAGACTCCCCTGTTGGTGCCTAAACCTAAGACCCCCCTGTTGGTGCCTAAACCTAAGACCCCCCCTGTTGGTGCCTAAGTAACCCTCCCTGTACCTACCCCTAACCCCTAGACCCCCCTGTTGGTGCCTAAACCTAAGACCCCCCTGTTGGTGCCTAAACCTAAGACCCCCCTGTTGGTGCCTAAACCTAAGACCCCCCTGTTGGTGCCTAAACCTAAGACCCCCCTGTTGGTGCCTAAACCTAAGACCCCCCTGTTGGTGCCTAAACCTAAGACCCCCCTGTTGGTGCCTAAACCTAAGACCCCCCTGTTGGTGCCTAAGTAACCCTCCCTGTACCTACCCCTAACCCCTAGACCCCCCTCTTGGTGCCTAAACCTAAGACCCCCCTGTTAATGCCTAAACCTAAGACCCCCCTGTTAATGCCTAAACCTAAGACCCCCCTGTTGGTGCCTAAACCTAAGACCCCCCTGTTAATGCCTAAACCTAAGACCCCCCTGTTGGTGCCTAAACCTAAGACCCCCCTGTTGGTGCCTAAACCTAAGACCCCCCTTTATTATGTGGATAATTATGTTTTACTAATTGTGGATTAAAAAAATATTTTGCAATTTACGTTACGTACTGATCGCTTTATTTTGTGAATAATAATGTTTTACAAACAGTAAGGGATAAAACTTTAAATAATGTTTTAATTATTTAAATAAGATAAATATGTTTAGTATTTTCATAAACGTTATTCGGCACGGGTGCATTTTATAAACGTAAATCACCACAAGTTCAGTTATAAATCATTAAACAGCTCCGGGCGCCGTTTGTAAACTTTATTTAGCTCCTGGCGCCGTTTATAAACTTTATTTAGCTCCGGCGCCCTTTTTTCCTACCCGGCGCCCATTAAACGCTATTTATTATGGGAGTGAATGGCGGCGCCCTTTTTGTCCACTAGCGGCATGCGCCCTTTTTTCCCAGCTCCGATCTCCACAGTCTACATATGAAGCTGCACCATCCATACATGGGAAACAGGATGTCCTCTACAAGCAGCCACCAGGAATGGACTCCAGGCTCTGTAAGGCCTGAACGATAGCATTGAGTGAGGGCCTCTTGGGACTTTGTGGCCATACAAAATATATATTCAGTTCAGCTTTATTCTAGTCATGTATTGATCTATGTTTGTGTTTCTGTGGTACTGGCTTTCCCTCCTTTTCTTTCAGGGTCCTGGGATGTTACTGAGGCTGTCATCTCTGGGCAGAAGTTTGACAGTTAATCTGTCCTGATTGGCAGCTGTCAGAGGGAGTGGGGAATCGGCAGCCAATGAGCAGTGACTGTCTCTCACAGCCTGAGTGATGCTGTCAATTTCTCCTCACTTTCAGTCAGGACAAGCTGCGATTCAGATGTGCTGACAGTTCTCTCTGTGCCTCAGTTTCACAGAACCCTAATTTTCACTAATTATTTAATTTTATTTCGTTTCTCTTATTTTATTTCTTTTCTTTGCAAATTTATTTATTTAATTTTTAAATTTACCGGGTTTTCCTGACTAATCCTTTGGATTCTACAATGGATCAAATCTTCACAAGGCTGGCTGCTGTGGCTAGATCTGAGGGGGGAGAGGAGCAGCTCCGCAAGATGCTGGATTCTTTTTTCCCAATATCACCCCCTTCAGTTTCCACTGACCTGCCTTCTACTTCAGATACTTCCAGCCATCAACTCTCCCCTGGTGCTGTGGATGTGACACCCGTGGTCCTTTCTGCCTCTTCTCCATTGGATCAGCCTCCCATTCCATCTGCTGGCCGCTCCAGGAAGGATCATCATCTGGACCAGCTCTCTGCATCTGCCGGAGTGGGGACAGGCTGTTTAGAAGCGCCGCCAGCTAAGAGGAGCAAGAAGCCTAGGAAGCCCTATTCCCCTGATGTGCAGGGAAGGAAATCTAAGCACACTGCCCACACAGGAAGCAGCCGCTCTGCTAAGGGCGGAAGTGGGCGTGGTCACGTGACTGTCAGGGGCCATCTTGCCAGTGATCCAAGGCCTGCCTGTGCTCCAGGATCTGTCCCTGCTGGCACTGCCCGGAATCTGCTTCCTCAGCAGCTATCTATGGACTGTTTGCGTCCCTCTGCTCCTGCTACCTGCTCCCCCCTCCTCTCTTCCTGCATCGCTGACCCGTCGCTCCCATCCACCTCTGCGGTCACTCCTCCTGGGGCTCCCATCTTCAATCCACCACCCATCTCTTCTCCTCCTGTGCAGCATTCAAGCGCTGCCAATGCTGCTGAACCTAGGGCTCTGGATGCAGGATCCTCTTTCCACCTTCTGCTGCAACAGCTTCAGGGACTTTCCTCTGGGGATCCTCCACGGGCCGCCTGCTTATCAGGGGCCCCTACTGCCACATACAGCCCGGATCCTGGATCGTTCCAAGGGCCAGCAGCTACTCCTGCTGCAGGCAACCAGGACGGACGTCAGCCTGCTTCCGCAGCGAATGCCGTTGCTGGTGACGGGGATTCCAGTTCCTCTGATGGGGAAGCCGATGCTCCAGTCCAAACTACTAGACACGGTGAGAGCAGGGGTGAAAGCGGGGGTTTGAATGAGAGGTTCAATGTTTTAGTTGATTGTTTGAAGCAGGTGGTTGAAAGACTGTCTGCTCCTGGTTATGCTGCTTCACCTGCTGCGGTCTGGGTTCCTCCAGGCACTCAATGCTCTAATGCTGTTGTCTCTCCTCCTGTCTCTGCTCCTTCATTGCCTGTGGCTGATGTTTCTCTTCCAGTTCTTAGATCCGGGGTTTCGGAACTTTTATATAAAGAATCTTTTCCTTATGTTCCGTCACCTTTGGGTTATCATTTGCCCCAGACTGTGAAGGAGAAGATCTGGAGAGGAGAATATGTAGATCTTTTATCATTATTGCCTTTCAGCAAGGATTACCTTTTGAAAGATAAGAAGGAAGAGGAGGACAGGCGCAGGCCTGTTACGAGATCGTTTAATAACTGGCTGCAAGCCTTTTTAATTTTGTCTAGTGTTATTGTTGAAAGGCAGCCTGAGTTGGCTGCTGGGTTGTTTCAGCATTTGGATGCAATATTCGAGGCCCAACGCCAATTTGGAGGGATAGCTTGGTTTCAATATGATGATGCATTTCGTCAGAAGCTGTCAATCTATCCCTCCATGCGTTGGGGCTCGAAGGATGTCACACTCTGGTTAAGCCTCATGCTACCCCAGCGCTCACAATCTTCTAAACCGGCTCCTTCAAGTAGTAGTTCGGGTACTGTTACCTTTAAAAAAGGTTTTTGTCATGCGTTCAATGAGTCACAATGCAAATTTGCGGCTAATTGCCGCTACAAACATGAATGCGTGAACTGCGGCGGCCTGCATTCGGCGGCTCGTTGTTACAAGAAAGTCTCTGCGGCTGTTCAGGGCTCCACTAAGGAGTCCTTTCTCAGAAGCTCGGACTCCAGTGAGGGTTCCCGAGCTAATGCCGTGGCTAGAACGCTTTCCAAATCCGGAGATCAGTCGATTTCTGGCTAACGGTTTTTCATCCGGTTTTTATATCCCTCATTTTACTGGCTCAGGTTGTTCCTGGGTCAACAACCTGAAATCAATTAATACTTTGTCTCATATAGTTCAAGAAAAGATTGACAAAGAGATTGGAGCTGGCAGGGTAGCAGGCCCTTTCGTAGCACCGCCATTTCCTGACTTTAGACTGTCACCCTTGGGAATTGTACCAAAAAAGGATCCAGGCGAATGGCGCCTAATTCACCATTTATCTTTTCCCAAGGGTGACTCTCTAAATGACTCAATTGATGCTCATCTAAGATCGGTCTCTTATTTGTCTTTCGACCAGGCTGTATCCGTGATCAGAGGTTTTGGTAGAGGTGCTTTGCTCGCGAAAGCTGATATTAAATCAGCCTTTCGTTTGCTTCCGATCTGGCCAGGGGGTTATAACTCCCTTGGTTTTCAGTTCAATGGATTCTTTTACTATGATATGTGTCTCCCCATGGGCTGTGCCCTCTCGTGCTGTTACTTTGAAATTTTTGCTTCATTTTTGGAGTGGGTAGTGCAACAAGAATGTCATCTCGGTTCGGCATTGCACTACTTGGATGATTTCCTTTTCGTCGGAGCCCCTAGTACGGACGAGGCCTATCAACTGTTTATCACTTTTCGTCGCATTGCTGACAGAATTGGTGTTCCACTGGCTGAAGAAAAATCAGTCTTACCGACGACCGAATTGGTATTCCTGGGGATTACCATTGACACTGTGTCAATGGAGTTCCGTTTACCTCCAGAAAAAATTTCTCTGCTTAAATCTTTGCTTAATCGGTTATTAAGCAAATCGAAAGCGACGGTCAAGGAGTTACAGGAGCTCCTTGGCCGTTTGGCTTTTGCGAGTCGGGTTATGCCCATGGGGAGGGTTTTTTCTCGGCGGACAGCGCGTTTATTATCTGGTTTAAAGAATCCGCTGTGGCATGTGCGCCTGACTAGGGAGGTGAAAGAAGACTTACTGGTCTGGTATAGTTTCTTGCTTAACTACAATGGCAAGTCCATGTGGCAAGAGGACTTTGTCAAGGATGAGCATATGGAACTGTTCACGGATGCAGCCGGGTCGATTGGCTATGGTGCATATTGGAGTGGTCACTGGAGTGCGGAGAGATGGCCGCCATCTTGGTTCGAGCACGGGCTAGTTAAGAACATTGTCCTGCTTGAACTGTTCCCTGTATTAGTGGCATTTTCTATTTGGGGAGAGGCATTCGCTAATAAACGCATCCTGCTTCAATCGGACAATAAGGGTGTTGTCTATGCAGTGAATTGCCTCTCTTCCAAGTCTCTCCCGGTTTTGCAGATTCTTCGTCAGTTAGTCCTGCTATGTCTCAAATTTAATGTGTGGTTGAAGGCCACGCATTTACCGGGTAAGTCCAACCTTATTGCTGACGCTTTGTCTCGGCAGAACCTGTCTGTCTTCAAGGTTTTGGCTCCAGCAGCAGACGAAGAGGGGATTCAGTGCCCGGCCCACTTATGGACATTAATTGGGACTTGGTGACAGCTTCTGTGCGTAGCTCACTCTCTGCTAAAACATGGGCTGATTACTCAGCTGCATGGCAGGAGTGGTGCAATCATGCAGAGTTGTTCCGCAGGTCTCCCTTTGCTGATGAGGTTGAACTGATAGTGTCTTTTATTTGTGCAAAAGTTTCTTTAGGGGTCTCTGTCTCATGCTTGCAGAAGAAGCTATGTGGTATTTCCTTTTTTAGGAAGCTGCATCATTCGCCTCCTTGCACGGACTATGGCTTGGTAAGGCAGATGATGAAAGGCTTCCGCACAGGCCTTTCTGTTTCGGATGGCCGTAGACCGATTTCCTTTGAATTATTAGGGGATTTGTTGCAAATACTTCCCTTAATTTGCGCTTCGGAGTATGAAATCCGTCTTTTTCGTGCTGCATTTTCGTTAGCCTTTTTCGGCGCTTTGCGAATATCGGAAATGGTATCGACTTCTAAATCAAAGCATTCGGGTCTGCGATCTCAGGACGTATCTTGTTCGGATAAGTCGGTCCAAATTTATATAAGAAAATCTAAAACGGATCGGTTGGGTCGCGGGGCGTGGATTTCCTTGTTTCGTTTAGACGGTTCACTTTCATGCCCGGTTCGCTCGGTTAGCGCATTTTCCGCGGTTCGTTCGTTGTCTCCTTCTTTTTTAGCACATGCTGATGGATCAGCTCTTTCGATGTTTCAGTTCAGAGCTGTTCTCAGCAAAGGCATGAGCACCTTGGGTTTGCAGAGTTTCAATTTTTCCAGCCATTCCTTTAGGATTGGAGCCGCGACCGAGGCTGCTAGGTTAGGTTTATCTGAATCTGTTATTAGGAAAATAGGTCGCTGGGATTCCAATAGGTATCTCCTTTATGTTCGGCCTTCATTGGTTATTTAATTACCTGTATCTCTTTCCTAGGTTTGAAACGAGTGGTGTGGATCATCGGCCACTCCTTCGTCTTTTGGGCTCGGAGGAGGGCTAAGATGAGACCTTATAAAGACAATTTGGACCTAAACCTTGATATTTTTCAAATCTATTGGAAAGGATGTAGGGGTATGAGGTGGGATGCTCTGATGTCTAAATTAGCCTGTCTTCTGGAGGAATGGCCAGTTCCCGATATTTTAATCGTTCACTTAGGTGGCAACGATTTGGGTAAGGTTAAGACTTTAACTCTCTTGGCCAGGATGCGCAGGGATTTTACCCAGCTGCACGAGTCTTTTCCGCATACTATTTTGGTTTTTTCAGAAATAGTCCCTCGCTTGATCTGGTTTTCCCCCAAAAAACGTTTTATGGAGAAAATTAGGAAGCGGGTCAATTGGGCTCTTTGCAAATTTTTAACCAGAGTGGGTGGTTTTTCCTTTAGGCACACAGAGTTGGAGGGTGGAGTCCGTGGGTTGTACCGAGGAGATCTAGTCCACCTGTCCCCGATAGGCCTTGACATTTTCAACATGGAGCTCCAAGGTATGGTTGAGAAGGCCGTGGGCTGGGGTGACAGGCTTTAGCCTGTCGTGTGGCGGTAAAAGTTGCCCACGGTGGTGGGCGGGCTAAGTTTTGACCTTTAAGTTTTATGATGATTTATGATTGATGATTTGTTGGATGATATTCTTGTTAAAAGTTTCATTAAAGTTATATTGGTTTATTTAAACGAATAATATAAATATTTACATTTATTAAAACCGCAATAAATAACGCCTCCGGCCAATTTTTAATCCACATATGGTTGTTGTGTGTGTTCTTTTAGTTTGTATTTATTTTGTATATGTGCCTCTTAAAGTCCCATGTAAGGCCTGAACGATAGCATTGAGTGAGGGCCTCTTGGGACTTTGTGGCCATACAAAATATATATTCAGTTCAGCTTTATTCTAGTCATGTATTGATCTATGTTTGTGTTTCTGTGGTACTGGCTTTCCCTCCTTTTCTTTCAGGGTCCTGGGATGTTACTGAGGCTGTCATCTCTGGGCAGAAGTTTGACAGTTAATCTGTCCTGATTGGCAGCTGTCAGAGGGAGTGGGGAATCGGCAGCCAATGAGCAGTGACTGTCTCTCACAGCCTGAGTGATGCTGTCAATTTCTCCTCACTTTCAGTCAGGACAAGCTGCGATTCCCTCCCACCCGCCCTCTTTTTTCGGATTTTGAACTGTCGGAGGCTACTGTCTTTATTGGCGGTAAAAGTTGCCCACGGTGGTGGGCGGGCTAAGTTTTGACCTTTAAGTTTTATGATGATTTATGATTGATGATTTGTTGGATGATATTCTTGTTAAAAGTTTCATTAAAGTTATATTGGTTTATTTAAACGAATAATATAAATATTTACATTTATTAAAACCGCAATAAATAACGCCTCCGGCCAATTTTTAATCCACATATGGTTGTTGTGTGTGTTCTTTTAGTTTGTATTTATTTTGTATATGTGCCTCTTAAAGTCCCATGCACCTGCCTGTCCACCTACAGCAGAGGGTGATCTCCACTCTATACATATGAAGCTGCACCATCCATACATGGGAAACAGGATGTCCTCCACAAGCAGCCACCAGGAATGGACTCCAGGCTCTGTCTGCACCTGTCTGTCCACCTACAGCAAAGTGTGATCTCCACGGTATATGTATGAAGCTGCACCATCCATACATGGGACACAGGATGTCCTCCACAAGCAGCCACCAGGAATGGCCTCCTATCTGCTGCTCTGGCCTGACTGACCATATGCTGCGAACATGTTGGTCATCGGAATTGAAAGACGATCTGGCACAATTGACTGTCTGCTGCAATCGACTGATTTAATCAGTTTTGTATGGAAATCAATCGGGCATTGTTGACAGCATCAATTTCTTAAAGATTTGAGACAGTGTTTGAATCTGCCGGATATCGTTGGGAGACATTGATAAGTGTGTGGCTACCGTTTTGATAAAAAGGAAATAAAGAAAATAAACGACTCATCTCTGGTCTACTGAACATAAACAGTAAAGATTGTGACAAGGGGAAGGGGAAGAGTTGTACAGAAGAACCAATCACATAGGCAAACACAGGGTGGATTACAGCTGCCCAGAATCCCCCCTCAGACCAGGGCAGGTGCAGTGTCTGGGGACAGGATCAAGCTGAGACACCAGAGCAGAATATCTGCAGGTATCCTGCAGCTCACAGCACTGCCCCCTTTCTTTTCCTGCTACAGTTACTTTAGATGGAGCAGCACCAGTGTGTGTGCACAGTGTCGGACTGGGAGCTGGTAAAGCTGAGGAAATCCACTTGCTGGCCAAGCAGCAGTAATTAGGTGTTGCTGCTCACAGTGAAGACTTGCTGCAGGTTTCTATTGGGAGTGATAACACAGGGTTTCTGCTGCTTGGCCAGCAGGTGGATTTCCTCAGTTTTTCCACCTCTCAGTCCGACACTGTGTGTACAGAGCAAGGAGCAGATCTGGAGAGCTTAACAGAGTCAGGTATGAACAAATCCATGTGCCCTGCTGGGTGAATTATTATTATTATTATTTATTGTATTTATAAAGCGCCAACATATTACGCAGCGCTGGACATTAATTTAGGTTACAGACAATATTTAGGGGTGACAAAGAGCAATATGACAATACAGGAATACAAGAAAACCAGATCACACAGTACAGTACGAGTACAAGGTAATGCTTAGTCAGTCACTGGAGGGGAGCATGGAGATTAGGCAAGTTAGGTTCACTCAAATGCATAGCATGGGTGCACAGTAATGGAGGTGCATGATCAGGTAGGACACAAAAGGAGGAGGACCCTGCCCAAAGGCTTACAATCTAGAGGGAGAGGTAGGGACACGAGAGGTAGGGGACCAGAGTTCAGCTGTGGGTTTAGAGCAATTGTAAGGGGTGGTAGGCCAGAGTGAAAAAGGTGAGTTTTGAGGGCCTTCTTGAAGGTGTTGAAGGAGGGGGCTGCCCTAATGGGTGGAGGTAGGGAGTTCCATAGTGTTGGAGCGGCTCTTGAGAAGTCTTCGAGGCGTGCATGGGACTGGGTGATGCGGGGGACGGTCAGGCGAAGTTCATTGAAGGAGCGGAGTGAGCGGCTTGGTGTGTATCTCTGAGTAAGATCAGAAATGTAGATTGGACAGGTTTTGTGGATGGATTTGTAGGTCAGACACAATATCTTGAATCTGATTCTAGACTGGATAGGAAGCCAGTGGAGGGATTCACGGAGGGGTGTCGCCCTGGTGGAGCGATGGGAGCAGTGGATAATTCTGGCTGCCGCATTCATGCTGGACTGCAGTGGGGCTATTCAGGAAATTATGAGGGCATGGATGAGGAGTTTGGTGGTGGCAGAGGTCAGGAAAGGGCGAATCTTCACTTTCTCCTTCATTAGCAATGTCGGCTGTCCTCATTATTATCTGTATCCAAACTGCTCCTGATCAATCCCATTGTCGGTTGGTCGGTCGGATGGGAAATTGCATTATGTGTACCCAGCATGATGTCCTACTATATTATTATACTGTATTGTGTGTGGCTGAGGGAGAGCTTTCAGGAACACCTCCTTCCCCCCCCCCCCCCCCTTGAAAATCCTGGGTTTGCCCCCGAATCCGTGAAGATTATGATGATCGTGTCACAATCGCTTCTGCAGCGTTTACTGCTGGCTGCAGTGGTATTGCAACCCAAGCAGTTCTGATGTCATTACATGCATTTGCTTGCATAGTTTGGTTTGCACTTAAACTAGTTGCTGATTCCATCTGCAGTCGCTCTGAAGTTAATGACAGTTTAATATGCTTTTGTGAAAACAAACATTGTCTGCTGCAATGGAGTGGCAATCCCTTTCCTGCAGACTGCATATCATTGTCTGCCTTTTCCTGCTGTCAGCCTGTGATTAATTACCATTCACTTGTGTGGGAATCTGCATGTCTGCTCCCATTGGATGACCTCAGTATAAAGAACTGCTTCCTGCAATGCTCCATGGGCTACCATAGTCTCAGATTCTGTCTGTTTCTCTGTGCGGCTCCCACCTCGTTCCTAGTCTGTGTGGACTGCGCTGACTCCTGCGAAGGGGTCAGCGAGTCCTCCTAGTTCTGCTCTTGTTTCTAGAAGTTGTTACTTTGCTTGTCTTGTGTCATATATTGGTTCATCGCCAATATATACGCATACTTGCACGTTTTGTTATTTTCCTTGTATTCGTGTTACGTTGATACATCAGTGTCGCTGATGTATACGTACACGAACTGTTTATATCCTGTGTTCAGTTAGTCAGCTTTCCAGCACGTTTTGGTAGTTTGCGCGTATCGTGATCACCCGTGCTGAGTTAGTTATCCTGCTCCTGGTTCTGTTTGTGGATTGCGTTCATCTCTGCGAAGAGATAGCGAATCCTTCTGAGTCCTGTTCCCTGTATTGCTCCAGTCCTAGTCAGTGTTCCTGCTTATGTCATATATCGGTTCATTGCCGATATAAACATATGTTAGTCAGACGTTACAAATAGTTTCATTGATAGCTGTAATTGTAATACGCTAGGAAAACATACTTATTGTATATTTGTCTGTGTTACGTTCATCTATCTTGATCCTCCTATTTCCTGACTATCCTGTCCTGTCCTTGTGAGGCACGCCATCGCTGCAACGCATTGGCTGCCTCATTCCAGTCTGTCTTGTTGTGGACGCTTGCTGTCACTAAGTAGTGGCTAGTTAAGCAAGCGTTCATTCTGTCTACCTGTCCTGATCTCCTCAGTTCTGGTTTATGCGCTCAGCGCTACTTTGCGCTGAGACGTTATCACAAAGTATTGTTTGTGGCTGTTCGGATCTGCACCGGCTCTGTGCGCCACAATCTCCTATTGGAGTCAGTCCTCTCCTCCACTAAACTGGGGATATCCTGATTCCTTGTGCTGGTGTGTGTACCTCCTTCACGTCAGCTTATGTGTTGCATGCTGACGGTGGAGAATAAGCCCACCAAGCCTAACAGAGGGGAAGGGAAGGAGTTGTTTAGAAGAACCAATCAGAGTTCATGCTTTGCACCCCCCCCCCCCCCAACCCCCTCCCAGAATGGAGAATGAATTCTGAGTGGCAGAATGACTGGCGGTGGCCTTCAGCTTCTTGTGTTGTATATACCCCAAAAATATTAAGAGTCAGTATTATTATTATTATTATTTTTATTATTATTGGTTTATATAGCACCATCATTTCCCGTGGCCCTGTACAGAGTAACATACATGAGGTACATAGACCTACAGACGCTGGCACAAAATGCTGAGATGGCAGACAATATCATACATTACAGTGACAAATATATTGTTATTAAGAACTGCCCTTGTGAGCTTACAATCTAAAGTAATAGGGAGGGGTATTGTATCAGATTCTATTCAGGCTTAGCTTGAACAGAGGCTGGCTATGGATTGTCCTAGGTTAGATTGTGGGCTTGCCTGAAAATGTGATTCTTGTGGGGGTGCTTGAAGGCAACAAGGTTTGGAGAATAACAGATGTGATCTGGAAGAGAATTCCAGAGGAGGGGTGAGGCTAGTAAGAAGTCCTGTATATGTGAATGGGAGGAGGCGATTCTAGAGGAGGTTCTAGAGGAGGACAGAAGGAGGCGTGAGGTTGTGACTGGCATTTGGAGGACAGTGTGGACACCAAGGAGATGGACGGTCCCCGGAGGGACCAGTTATGCCTTTACTCTGGCTGTCAGGCTGCGATGGCTAAACAGGATTACATAAAAGCCTTCTACACAAATATATTCACATTTAATTCATTTTAGGCCTCTTTTTTGAGATCAGCTGAAGGGGGTGAATTTATCACCACCGGCCAGGCACTTGCTATCACTCGACACAGGCAGTGGACAAAGAGTTAACATTTTCCAACACAGAAGGTAATTCATCTTTTCAGCTAAAACTCACAGAAAAGAGGTAAAATTATCAAGTTCTTGTCAAAGGACTCTTCCTGGCTCTATCAGCCACACCCCCTGCCAGGGTCCGTAACCATAAATCCCAGATGACAAAAATCGCTAAGACAGACCCATACCAGTCTGAGAGGCTCCAAAACACCAGGGGTGCTAACACCTCTAGAAGCTATACTGGCTTCAAAAAGATTCCTATCTAGTCTTCCACACACAGATGTTCACTAGCATCAGGTAACCTCTTTGTAATAACCTCAAATTAATATTTTCTCCATATTTTATGGGTTTTCTAGCCTTTATAAAAATGCCAGCAGAACGATTTTTACAGCAGTTGGGAAGATCATCTTGATGCACACACTCAAGCAAATCGCACATACAGCTATCTATCTGTTGTCCAAATACCATCCCGACAGGCCGACAGGACACCGGCCTCAGATCATCATTTTGGATTATTCACTACAAAGACATAATATCACTTAGGACTTGAGCCCACTGAATGTTACAGATGCTGAAAAAGCAGACAGAAGCGGACACAACTGCGTTACTTGGCCTAGGCCCTTACTGGACTCTGACACGGTATTCTGAACTTTCAGACATTCTGCCTCATTTCTCATCTCTTCCTTATTCTGTCCAAGCAATCTGTTTAGCTGCCGGATATATTTGCCAGCTCCTCCAATGTATATTTGTGTGTATAGTTTTTATGATAAAACAAACAATTTAATTGTTCCAGTTTTGCCCTCATTACCTGATTATTCTGATCTGTACTAGTCTGAGGTCTCTCCACCTCATCAATCTGGAGAGTGGTGGCAGCAAAACCCAATTTTCAGCACAAAATCTATATTTTTTACCAATTGTACATACATTCGAGATTGTATCATGTATGGGCACACCAACCAATCTGAAACGTTTACTGGGCTCACAGCGGATTAGCTTGCAGAAGTCTCTGGTGGATGAGACCTGTATGGCAGCTGTGGCATAGTACAATGGGTTTGTCAGATGTTTGTCATACCCTAATCATGGCCCAGCTGTTTGTAGAGTCCTGGGAATCAGTTGCTGTGGGGCCTTTTCCCTTGATTCTTGTTTCTAATGGTTCCCTAATGATAGAAATGTACTAAGGATTTATCACCATCCTGGTCTTTCTCCATAATGGCGTGAAGTGGAGGACAGAGCTGGGCCACACCATATAAACAATCGCTGTCCATCGCTCCGTGACAGGGCTGAGGGTAACTCCAGCCACTGGTGGTGAGGTGGAAAAAAACCCAACACAGACCACCGGTGTGCTACCTAATCACCATTGTTGGTGAGACTGTGACACAGACCACCAGCGTTCTACCTAATCACCATTATTGGTTAGACACAGACCTCTGGCATTCTATCTAATCAATCACCGTTACTGGTGAGGCACAGACCACCAGCTTTCTACCTAATCACTGCTATTGGTGAGACACAGACAGCCGGCGTTCTAAATAATCACCATTATTGGTTAGACACAGACCACTGGCATTCTACCTAATGACCGTTATTGGTGAGACACAGATCACCGGCATTCTACCTAATCACCATTATTGGTGAGACACAGACTGGAGTTCTACTGTTATTGGTGAGAGTGAGCAGAGAACGTAGACAGGCGTGAGCTTTCAGGTCTTACCCCCTTTCTCAGATGCCCCCTTTTGGGGCTAATTGGACCATGCCTTGTGGGGGTTTTTTCGCCTTCCTCTGGATCAAGAGGGGTATGTGGGGGACGGGCTGGAGTTGTACTTTGTACTGGTTGAACTCGATGGACGTATGTCTTTTTTCAACCAAAATAACTATGTAACTATGTAACTATGAAGCAAAATGCATACAATAATCTTTCCCTATTCATACTGGTACCCTGTGGTTCCTCTGTAGGGGTAGAAATACAACCATAACTCTTGTGGTGCTTTGCTATAGGTTTGGTCCACATACGATAGCCCAGACACAAGGGCACTTGATAAGATAACCCACCTCCACAGAGGTACAGGTGAGGCAGAGGAAACCCACAACTTGCAGACCTTTCCAAACACAGTATTCCATGGCACAAGGGAGGAATGGTTAGCGGTTTGGTAGAAGGTTTTACTGTTGTCTTTCACCCCATTGAAAAGTCACATGACACTGATACAGGAAGTGAGGACAGATGTCACCAGGAGACGGTGGACGTTGGTGGTCCCTCTTCTGCAGACAGATTTGGAAGGTGAGTTATCTCATTTCCGACTTCTACCCAGACATTTTATACTCATTTTTCACATGTTTTTATGAGAAGGGACTTTCAGTGGATACAGATGACTCCACACCTTCATAAAATCACAAGATGACAACGAGAGCCCGTCCGGATGCTGTGAGCATCGTAGACTTGGGAAAATAAAATCTTGGATAGCACTGGATCAATAGACAATGGTGCCGCCTGTTACCTTCCCGACCGGCACCATTGTCTAATGATCCACGATTGACCATTACATGCGCGCTAATCTTCCGGGGTTCCCAGTTTATGGGCCCCGTATGTGAGTTATTGTTTTTATATCTACTGTTTTTTAAAAAAAATTATCTAAATAAACGGGTTACGCTTAGATATTGCTGTTTTTGTTTTCCTATGTAAATTTCTGAAAACCTCCATTCTGAAAACCTCCATACGGATATCCACTGATGTCCATACGGATGTCCACTGGATCTTCACGACGATTGATGTTCCCTGGACGTTATCTGTGACCTGAGCCATTTTACAACCTTATAATGTGGGTTGTTGGGAGCTGGTAAGCCTTCTCTTGTTTTGATGTTTGGCGGATACCTACCTCTGAGCATTTGATGTATTGTGGTGAAGAATTTATCATTTCCTACATACAATGACTTTTTAAACCTGCGCTGACTTTTGATGAATGCCTGACTTCAGAACTTTTGGACATTGTTCTTCTCGACGGCGGTTCCATTGTCCCTTGGCGCCAATATATTTGCTATTGAATATTTAAATTGTTGCCATTTTTACACTGTTTATAGCAGATGCCTCAAACCTGCTACAGTTGGTCATTGGGTGACTGGGGTTCAAATGCTGGAGAGGGGCGGAGCCACAAACAGCCATACAGATTTGTTTAATTTCTACGGGAATATACAAATGATTGATGCCAAAGACCCCAAAGCTCACAAACTTGATCACTGAGTGTTTGTGTGGTAGTAAGGTTAGTAGGCGGAGCCAACACCAGCCAAATACATACCCGGGTCATATTATATATATATATATATATATATATATATATATATATATATATATATAATGGATATTGTGGGTATATATTGTGTCTGAGCATCACATGTAATGTTCCTCCTCCTCTATATCCGATAAGACAAATATTAGATCCAGCGAGTACAATGGCCGTATCTGCTTATCTCTGAGCCATGTCAGGACAAGACAAGGGACCAGGAAACGATGTCGGACAGCTCCACTTCCTGTGTCAATAACGCACAGCAACTAGGAACCGCCGCCACTCACAGCCTTACTGACAGAAAGCCAATAATCTCCAGATAATAACTCTCCATCTAAAACACACAGAGATATGTCAGGAGCCGGAGAGAGCAAAGACAAGGTTTTAGCTATGGGGACAGTATTTCCCTGCCCACACTTGACTTCCTATCTACTGCATACCACAACCAACCTCAATGAATGTCATAGGAGCAGTACAGGAGAATCTCTTTACAGTAAACTCCAAGGGACCAGGAAAAGTAGTTTACTATATCAGAAGTGGTCATAATTTGTAGGGTGGCGTAGTAGTTAGAGCTCTCACCTTGCAGCGCTGGGTCCCTGATTCAAATCCCAGCCAGGTCAACATCTGCACAGAGTTTGTATGTTCTCCCCGTTTCTACGTCGGTTTCCCTGGGTACTCCGATTTCCTCCCACTTCCCAAAAACATACAGATAAGTTAATTGGCTTCCCCTAAAATTAGCCCTAGACTACAATACAAACACTACACCATACATACATAGATATAAGACTACGTATGGTACTAGGGACTAGATTGTGAGCCGCTCTGAGGGACAGTTAGTGACAAGACTATATACTCTGTACAGCGCTGCGTAAAATGTTGGCACTATATAAATACTAAATAGTAATAATACCAGGGCCGGTCCTGGACTTTCTGCTGCCTGAGGCAAAGATCGTGAAGGCGTCCCGTACCCCCCAGGCCCCAGGCACCCCCCCCCCCCCGCACATACGGCTATCATATTGGGGGAGGGGGGGCATTAGGAGTACATACGGCTATCATATTGGGGGAGGGGGGCATTAGGAGCACATACGGCTATCATATTGGGGGAGGGGGGGGGGGCATTAAGAGCACATACGGCTATCATATTGTGGGGAGGGGGGCATTAAGAGCACATATGGCTATCATATTGGGGGAAGGGGAGTGGACAATAGGGGCACATATAATTACCATTGTTTGTTTGGGACACATATGGCTATCATACTGGGAGGAGGGGTGATCATTAGGGGCACATATGGCTATAATATTGGGAGGGGGGGGGTAATTAGGGGTGCATATGGCTATAATACTGTGGGGAGGGGTGGTTATTAGGGGCACATATAGATATAATATTGGTAGGGGGTAATTAGGGGTTCATTTGGCTATAATACTTAGGGGAGGGGGGCAGTGCTTGAGCACTGTAAGTGCTGCTGGGCCCTGCTAGGTCTCCTCCAGACTTGTCTCAGGGTCTGGAGGGGGGGGGGGGGGGTGTTGTTGCCGGGGTAGGTGTCGGGAGGGGGGGGGCAGGTTACTTTTGCTCAGGGGCCCCATTGTAGCTAGAACTGGCCCTGCAGTCTACTACCACATTCCAAATAAATATACCACCAGTCAGTGTCAGTCTGACTACATAACATTAGAACATACAAAAAAGGAATCCGACCCGACCCGACCGTGAAGAGCAGCCAGAGGCCAGAGCCAGAGCCTGGGGCAGCCGCAGCAAAGTGACTCACCGGGGATGGTGGGGTCCGGCGACGATGATGGCGGAGGGCAGGCCAGGCGTTGGGCACGAGACAGCATCCATCTTGCGCTGGCGGGCAGAGGGCAGCGAGCTTGCTCCTCCATCTCCTCCATCTCTCGCTGGCGGGCAAGGCCGGGGGGCAACGGCGGGCTCATCATTGTCACGATCATGGCAGCACTCAGTGACCGTGACTATCATGGCGATGGCGGGCAGCGGGCGGCAGGCAGCGTGACTCCTCCAGTCACTTCCGGTCCCGGATTCTGCAGGCGGAGCAGAGGCAGCGCAGCAGTGCAGCCAGGACAGCCTCATAGAGGCCTAGTAGGCGGCAGAGCTCACCTCGGACTCGGAAGTCCGGCATGGTGGGTGGGCGTGGACGACACGTCACGCAAGTGGCAGGGCTGGCGTCACTGTGCACACAGGGTGAGGGTCACTCACCGATTCGGTGTGCTGCCACTGGCAGGCAGGGAGACTTCACTGTCTGCAGCGCAGGCAAATTGAGGCGGGCGGTGGCGGTAGCCGGTAGGTAGCACACTCCAGTGTGACCAGTCAGTCTCTCCGGAAAAAGGCGGCAAAAACCAGGCGCGGGCACTTCCTCTCAATGCCTGGTGCCGCCTGAGGAACCCGCCTCACCCCGCCTCATGGGCGGGCCGGCCCTGAATAATACTAATATTTATCAAGACGTATTTGCTGGGACCGGAGTGCTGAGTTTACTATAGCCAAAGCCTTACTATATCAGAGTTGATTATAATGAGATTCTACTGTATATGTGAATAAAAGCATGTGAGGATCCAGGAATATCAGATATGGTTGGTTACACAACATCCCAGTCACTACAGATGAACTACAAATCCCAGAAACACAATGAATGAAATAAGGAGCAGGTCTAGTGGCAAGCTTACAGCCTCCGCGATCCATGTTCTCTGTGGCACAGCCGATGTACTACAAGTCTCAGCTGGACACTGGATGCATAACAAGTCCCAGCAATCCCAATGGAAAATCCTCAGCAGGGTACCAGGCTTCAATGCACTGATGGGTCGCAAGACTATGGGGTTGGTTGGCTAGAAGAAGCTCCAAGGAACAGAGCCGGATTAAGACCACACAGGGCCCCAGGCTGAGCAATGAATCTGCGCCCCCCCAGCCCAGCCTCCCGGCTTTCCCTTAGAAAGTTGGAAGATCTACGGTAAGTCCAACAGGCAATGGGAGACCTCAGTTTGTTATAGAATAGGATGAACTTTTATCTGCAGCCGGCCGCTCCATTGTTATCTGACAGATGTGGGGTCTCCAGGTATCATTCAGGATGTAATAGCTACTATGCCCCTCTGGATACAGAAATAACAGATGGCAATTGGCCTGCAGACTCTACAAGGCCGGGACCACAGGCGCTGTCTCAGCCAGGTGTGCTCTAGAATTGCCAGCACAATCACTAATGAAAAGCAATTTCCGCAAACCCCAATTGTGGGTCCTGCAGAATATTTGGAAGATTTTGCCCCAATACAAAGTATAGGAACGCTGCAAAATCCCTTTGTAACCGCTATATTATTATTATTTTTTATTATATATTTAGTATTTATATAGCGCCGACATATTACGCAGCGCTGTACAGTGTATATATATATATATTGTCTTGTCACTAAAAGGAGCTCACAATCTCTACCATTGCCATATGTCTATATTATGTAGTGTAAGTACTGTAGTCTAGGGCCAATTTTAGAGGGAGCCAATTAACTTATCCGTATGTTTTTGGAATGTGGGAGGAAAACGGAGTGCCCAGAGGAAACCCACGCAGACACGGAGAGAACATACAAACTCTTTGCAGATAGTGCCCTGGCTGGGATTCGAACCAGGGACCCAGCGCTGCAAGGTGAGAGAGCTAACCACTACGCCACCGTGCTGCCCACTACACCATAACTGCTGTACCAAAGCCACTTTATTACCAAGAACTACAAAAATAAAGAAAGGAAACTGGCTTTGCAAATCGCTGGCTTTAAACTCAAATGCACTTTAAAATGAGCAGAAATCACTCTGGAAAACTAAAATCACTACAAGCAGCGCTTAGTGATGGCATTTCTAGTGGTCAGTCCTGGTGCTTCAGAGATTATGTCAGCGCTATATATCCAAGTAACATCAATAATAATTTGGAGGATCCGACGGAGGACTGGAAGATGGCAAGGGAAGCCTCATTAGATCCAGAAGTATCCCTTTTCTTTGGTAAGTATGAGTTTCTGGACCTGAGCCTTGGCTGCACTACACTGAAAATGCACCAGTGGCATTAATATGGCGGGGTGGGGCTTGGATGATATGAACAGGAGTGTAACAATCACCCCCGCAGTGTATAGGGGGGGAGGGGAAGCTGGGAAAGAGCAGTCTGGGGGGGCACAGGTCTGTTTTTATGGGCAGTAGGGGGCGCAGCACAGGAGGGAGGAGCAGTGGTCACACACAGCCGCGGGTAGGGAGCCCAACTTCCCCCTCCCTTACCTTGGGCCCCCTTTACCACTCCCTTTTCCAGAAATTATAGCAGCGACTGGGCAGGGAGACTCACCTGTTCCGCGTTCCATGCGCTGGAGCTCCACGTGCCACCAGTCTTCTCTGTCTCTGCAGCTCACTTTACTTCCTGATAAGTGGAAGTAGAGAGTGAGTGGTGGAGACAGAGAAGACCGGTGGCACGTGGAGCTCCAGCGCATGGAACGCGGAACAGGTTAGTCTCCCTGCCCAGTCGCTGCTCTAATTTCTGGAGGGGTGAGCACTGAAGGACCCGCAGCTGTGTGTGTCCACTCCAAGCTACCTATACTGGGGGCAGCTATAGCTGATTACCTATAGTGGGGCAGCTATACCTGATTACCTATAGTGGGGCAGCTATACCTGGCTACCTATACTCCTATACCGGGGGCAGCTATACCTGGTTACCTATACTGGGGGCACCTATTCCTGGCTACCTTATCTGGTGGCAGCTATACCTGGCTACCTATACTGGGGCAGCTATACCTGCCTACCTATACTGGGGGCACCTATTCCTGGCTACCTTATCTGGGGGCAGCTATACCTGATTAACAATAGTGGGGCAGCTATACCTGGCTACCTATACTGGGGCAGCTAAACCTGGCTACCTATACTGGGGGCACTTATTCCTGGCTACCTATACTGGGGCAGCTATACCTGGCTACCTATACTGGGCTACCTATACCTGGCTACCTATACTGGGGCAGCTATACCTGGCTACCTATACTGGGGGCACCTACACCTGGCTACTTATACTGGGGGCACCTATACCCGATTACCTATACTGGGGCAGCTATATCTGGCTACCTATAATGGGGGCACCTACTCCTTGTTACCTATACTGGTGGCACCTATACCTGCCTACCTATGCTGGGGGTACCTGTACACCTATAACATGCAACCTATACTGGGGGCACCTATACCAGGCTACCTATACTGGGGGCACCTATACCTGACTACTTATATTGGGGGTACCTATATATGGCTAACTATACTGGGGCCACCTATACCTGGCTACCTATATTGGGGGTACCTATATCTAGCTACCTATTCTGGGGACACCTATACCTTATCTATACTGGGGGCACCTATACCTAGCTACCAATACTGGGGGCACCTATACCTGGCTACCTATACTGGGGGCACCTATAGCTGGCTACCTATACTGGGGGCACCTATACCTGACTACCTATACTGGGGGCACCTATAGCTGGCTGCCTATACTAGGGGCACCTATACCTGGTTACCTATGCTGGGGCACCTATTCCTGGCTACCTATACTGGGACAACTATACCTGGCTACCTATACTGGAAGTATTTTTTTTTTAATATATCTTGCCTGGCCTGCCTTTCCAATGTCTGTTTTGAGGGGGGAGTTCGCAGAGGGCCCAGTGATTTCTAGTTACGCCCCTGGATATGAGGATGTAGCCAGGAAGCAGATACTGCTTTTTTATCCAGTCAGGAATGTTGGGGTGAGCATTGCAGACCACCTGGGCATGAAAGTGAGTTTTCTTTTGCTTGCATTGGCAGCCTGGTGTCTGGAAATTGCGCGAAGCAGCAGAAGCAATGCATTACGCTTACTATACACCATGGGACGCCTACTACACACCATGTGACGCCCCTGCTACACACCATGCAACGCCTGCTACACACCACGCGACGCCCCTGCTACACACCACACGACGCCTACTACACACCACCTGACACTCCTGCTACACACCATGTGACGCCTGCTACACACCACGCGACGCCCCTGCTACACACCACATGACGCCTACTACACACCACGTGACGCCCATGCTACACACCACACGACGCCTAATACACACCACGTGACGTCCCTGCTACACACACCATGCAACGCCTGCTACACACCACGCGACGCCCCTGCTACACACCGTGCGACGCCTACTACACACCATGCAACACCCCTGCTACACACCATGCGACGCCTGCTACATACCACGCGATGCCCCTGCTACACACCACGCGACGCCCCTGCTATATACCATGCGATGTCCCTGCTATATACCATGCGACGCATGCTACACACCATGCAACTTTCACTTCAGATGCCACTTCTAATTGAGAAAATTATCAGATCTGGGAAGAAACTTCCAGCCTAGCGATTACCCCTCTGTTTCTTGACCGGACATGGAAAATATTGTTGTACATTCTGGCCATCGTTCTGTGCAGTGCTGCTCATCAGGATTTAGGATATCCGTGTAACCCGGATATCCGAACTTTTTTTCGCTATCCGATTTGGATTCAGATTCAGGATTTTGGGGCGCATAACTGCGGATATTTGGGCGCATAATGCGGATATCCGCGGATATTGCAGATATCCGGATCCGAAATACTGTAACTAAGGAGATGACGTCCTGGAGCCAATCAGAGGGCTCCCAGCAGAAGCCCTAGCAACCAATCACAGAGGTGAACCCTGGCCAGCCCCACCTGACCTCATTGAGCCAATCAGAGGGCTCCCAGCCTGAACCCTGGCACCCAATCACAGAAAGGAACACTGGCCAGCCCCCCTTATAAAAAGGAGGGCTGCCATGATGAGACATATCGTCTTAGCTTGCTGAATGCTCACTGAGAAACATGCTCCAGTGCTGGTGGCCTAGCAAGGGCTGTACACAGTTATAAACATAAAGCTGTTCAGTGATATTAACCCCTTCACTACTATCACTACACTATTGTTAAATCGTTAATTAGCTTGATTGATGTCATAGTGTGACAGTCAGAGTGTGTGCTCCAGTGCTGCTGGACCTAGCAAGGGCTGTACACAGTGATAAACTGAAAGCTGTTCAGTGATAAACCCCTTCACTATCACGACACTATTGTTAAATCATTAATTAGCTTGATGTCATTTGTGTGACAGTCAGAGTGTGTGCTGCAGGCAGCTGTTATGTGTCTGTGTGTGTGCTGTGCACAGACCAGGCCAGCTGCTGCCTGCTGGCCAGCTATTAGCCTTAGGTATAGGTTAGGGATTAGGGGATAGGATTACTGTGTTATTGTGTAGTTAGTACTGTAGTACTGCAGTCAGTGCTAGTAGTTGTTAGAGTAGTAGTACTACTGTCTTAGCTTTCTACAGAACTGCGGTGCTGTGAGCAGTGCCAGTGTGACAGTTAGTGTGCACTAGTGTCTTCTCCTCTGCTGTCTGACTGGCACTAGGCACGTGCCACGTCCGGCATGCTCCTGGCACACATTACACCTGCTGCTGCTTCATTGCCCTTCACCTGCTGCCTGTGCAGCTCCCACCGCCAGGCCAGGGTGCCACAGGCCACTGATACCACCCATATTTAACCCAAAACACAATTGCTGCGTATTTTTTTGGAGGTGTCTGGGCTGAAAACTGTCATATCCCAGTTGTGCGGTTGGACTTTGGACACAATGTGGGCTGCATGACGGCTGTCTGGAACCTAGGCCTGATGTTAATTAACAGCCATTTTTTTTTTTGTGTGGGGGGGGGGGGGGTTTAAGTCCCCACATTATCAATTAGTGTTCCCCTTTACAAAATAATGATGCTACATGCCTCATATACCCTAAAAAAACTTTTTGAAAGCAATTTAAAGGCCACTTCCGTTTTTTCTGTCCGGTTATCCGAATTTGCCCGGATAGCCCGGATACTGGGGTCGGATATCCGATTCGCATTCGGATCGGAAAATTTGAGGGGTATCCGGATCCGAATCGGATCCGGATTTTGAAAAGAGGTATCCGAGCAGCACTAGTTCTGTGTGTATGTCCTTTCGATTTTTTTTCCGATTGACACGGAATTGGAAAAATAATCGGTAATCCTGTCGGAATTATAATAGATTGACACACATGTGTACATCCCCCCATCTTGCTGTAACTCGCCCAAACAGTGCTGCTGGATGTAAGAATCAGCTAATAAGTGATTAGTACCGTCACACCCCTCCCCCCCCCCCCCCCCCCCCCACACTCTCCATATACATCTGTTTGCTGAGATAAGAGTTCTGTTTGATTTACTTTTTAAAGGAAGGTGTGAACTTCCTCTCCAGCTACTTCCCCATTGCTCAGGACTGGAAATCACACAAAACAACTCAGAGAAAAGAAAAGCTGTGTCTGGGTTGTCATCATCCATGATTGCTGCAGAATACAATACAGTATATTCAGTGCTGCAAGGAATCGCCGGAAATCGCACTTTAGTGTCTGTTCTGCGACTAACTTACAGGACTGAAGGAGTTATTTCCTTCTTGTGTCACTAATGATCAGTCCCGGTGATATTCAACAGTTTTAGGGCCTTTCTCCACTACCCTGCGATCTGTGATTTGATTCGGATCGCAAATCGCAATGTAGAAATGTGGAGTCGGCACCATCCAATAGTATCATGCTCTTTTATTGTAAGTACATAGCAGTCACAAAAACGACGTTTCGGGGCGCAGCCCCTTTCTCAAGTTGGTGACTTGAGAAAGGGGCTGCACCCTGAAACGTCGTTTTTGTGACTGCTATGTACTTACAACAAAAGAGCATGATACTATTGGATGGTGCCGGCTCCACATTTCTACAATGAGCATCCGATTGGTTACCGGATAGCCTTGGCACATCCCTCTTGTTTCCATTGACGGTGTGCTGCCTTCTACTCATATTACTTGATCGCAAATCGCAAGGTACATTAAAAGTAATGGAAACTGCAGTAGCAATTTCCATTAGTATGATCCAATTGTGATGCGATTTTGGTCTAAGTGCAATAGTCGTCCTGCCGTGTTTTGTATGCGATTGAGCTCTACTATACTGAGTATAGTAGCCAGGGGAGGACTGGGACCTTTCGGCCTGGAGGGAAAACACAAACTAGAGGCCTGGTTTCACAGCAACCCCAGCCCAAATGACATCACACGCGCGGCGCCCCAAGTGCTATATACCGGTAGTCATGTGGGTCGCCAATGCAGCAAGGATACTCAAGGGACAGCATGACAGGTAACGTATAAATGCTCAGGCACCGTGGGGCACATAATACATTTTGAGGGACACCGGCTGGGGTTTCCATCGCATTCATAGTTTGTTATTATCGCACTTCATGACCACATCGGCACATCGATACATTCAATTACTGTCCATCCAAAATAAGTCAAATTGTTAAATGGGCATGCTTGTGGTGGCACCGATTGTCATCTGATTGGATAATAATTATAAAGCGGTTGGCGGATCAGCCAGCCCTAAATTATTAAAAGAGAGGCAGCCTGGGGGGAAATCTCCCCCCTTCCCCCCTAGCCAGTCCTCCCCTGATAGTAGCTCAATTGCAATTGCATGGTGGAAATTGAAATGGGATTGTGATCGCAATCGCATTTCATAGTGGAAAAGAGCCCTTAGGGTCACATCAGGCATAGGTAGTGCAGATTGGGGTTAGAGCTATGGACAGATGTGCTTTCACTTCTGGGTTACTGATAAGCAAAGGTATTATACTGCAACGTTATTATGAAATATGCATAAATATTGTATTACGAGCGGCATATAGAACGGCTGGAATGATGACATCATAGGTTCGGCAGTGACTTCACACAGCCGTAGAGAGGTGGAGCCTCAACTAGTCAATTATAGAAACACACAGGGCCGGGCCGAGGCATAGGCTGGAGAGGCTCCAGCCTCAGGGCGCAGTGTAGGAGGGGGCGCAGAATTCATTCAGCTGTCATTCCTAATTGTGTTTGAAGCAGAAAGAAATAAGAAAAGGGGATACATGGCAGTGACTGCAAGCCAGAGAACTAGATATTAAGGTGTTGGGGAGGTTGTGGGCCCTGCGGCCCTCTTAGTCTAATAGCAATCAGTATGTGATGGCTGGGATGCCAGGGATGGAGGGGCGCACTTTGGTTTCTCAGCCTTGGGTGCTGGAGGACCTTGTCCCGGCTCTGGAAACACAATAGAATGATGCTGAGAGAGCAGAGATAGCGACAGCCCAGAAATCTTTCCCAGACTCAGAACTGTGACACAATAACCAGCAAAATACCAAAGCATGGAAATGAGAGAAACCCACGCAAACTATGAGCACAGCATAAACAATGTGCTCAGTGTAAACAATATGCTCAGTGCATTCAAGGTGCTGGATATTTTATAAACAGACTAGAGAAACCTCTGGAACTGAACATTTCACATTGAAAAGCCCATTGTGTAGCTTTTCTTGCCTGCAGCTGTGCACCTATCCATACAGGCTTCATGCATCCCTCCAGTCAGGCTAGCTTCCTGTTAGCGGATTGACATCTTATGATTGCTTGCTGCCTATTTCCTGTGAAAGCCCCGCCTCCTCATGTAGACATGTTTTTGCTGTAATGCTGGGATGCTGGGAAATTTAGCCTGTCATCTAATCCTCTTCTTGCTTTAGGTGTCATATGTCTGGGGACTATAGGGTTCCCATTTGGGTCAGCGTTACGGTGGCTGCACACAATACATTTTCTTGTGTTTCTTTAAAATTTGAGAATCTCAACCCGTTTTCTGATGGATTGTGACACTGGAAACATTTGACCAATGCATCACTACTTAGGTGTCCAATCTTTCTCCAAGTATGAAAAATACATTATTGAAAAAAAAATCTTGACTCTATAAATCAAGAAATTGCCTCTATCCCATACAATTTCATTTCCATAAATATTGTGCAAGAATTTCCAGCACTCACATCCAGTTTTATAAGAGAAAAATGGAAAATTCAGATTTCTTGCATATAAATACAGAAAGAGAGAGAGAGCGAGAGAGAGAGAGCGATAGAGAGAGAAAGAGAGAGAGGACAGCCTGGCAGTACTGGCAGGGGCGTAGCAATAGGGGGTGCAGAGGTAGCGACCGCATCGGGGCCCTTGGGCCAGAGGGGCCCCCGAAGGGTCCACCCTCTATCACAGTATTAGCTCTCTATTGGTCCTGTGCTGGTAATAATCACTTCTATAGATGCTTTGAATAGTAGTAATCCTTAACACACTGTTCCCCATCCCCTTCTTGCACCTCTGACACTGTAGTTGCCATTGGCAGGTTTTGGTGCACCATATCAATTGTTATGTATAGAGTGCTTGGGGGGGCCCCATGTAAAACTTGCATCGGGGCCCACAGCTCTTTAGCTACGCCACTGAGTACTGGAGAGTTTCTGCACCACATGGGCACTGCCTATCAACCCAAAGAAGACAAAAGTGATGGTGTTCCAGAGGAAAAATCTAAAAACGCCCACCTCCTCATTTATATTAACCCACTGGTGACCACAAACAGATACTTACACCTACCTGGGGCTGGAAATTAACCAAACAGGGAGCTTTAAACCAGCAGTAGAGGCCCTAAAGGAAAAAGCCTGCAGAACATTTTATGCCATCAGAAGGCAACTTTACCACCTAAAACCACCGGTGGGTAAAGATATGCAACAGCATCATCGCCCCAATCCTGCTCTATAGCAGTGAGGTATGGGCCCCGGTCACCTACCCTGACCAATCAAAATGGGACTCCAGCCCAACAGAAATCTTCCATCTAGAGTTCTGCAAGTATCTTCTCCAAGTCCATCGCAGCACTTCGAACTCAGCTTGCTGGGCAGAGCTAGGCAGATTCCCACTATGGCTGACTATCCAGCAGAGGGCGCTCTCATACTGGCGGCATATACAGAGCAGCAGCCCCAGCACTTACCACCATAAAGCCTCACTAAGCCAGGGGTGGCGAGGCCATACCACGTGCTTTGAAACAAAGCGTCAACAGCCAGCCCAGCCAAGACCACCAACACAGGCTGACTAAAGCCCAAATAAAAGGAACGATAGAAAGCTGCAAGGACCGATACCTAGAGGAATGGAAAAGTCAAGTGACATAAAGGAATCCCAGAAACTCACTGTCTACCAATCATTACAGAGGGAGTACATAATGGCCCCGTATCTGGAGAGGCTTCACCATCACAAAGACAGACAGGCCTTGAGCGTGTACCGTCTGAGCGCCCACAACCTGGAGGTAGAGACAGGGCGACACAGACAGACATGGAAGCCCCGGGAGGAGAGACTGTGCAGGCAATGTGACCAGGGGGTCCTGGAGGATGAGGCCCACTTCCTGCTACACTGCAGCAAATATACACCGTTGAGGACCACCCACTTCCAGAGACTCTCCGCCCACATCCCAGATTTCATCTCCACAGATGAGGAGAGGAAACTCTATATCCTACTTAGGGAAGAGGAAAAAAATGTGCAAATAGCAGCCCAATATATCACTGCTTGCCACCAACTGAGAGGAACATGATACCGCATGGACTGTATAAGCCATTACTCCCATCCCCTATGGACTGTATATCTCATCCCCCCATACCATCCATTACATCCTCCACACTCCTATGGACTGCATACCTATATCCTTCCCTTATAACCACAATCCCCCCCCCCCCCCCCCCCTTCCCCATGTTAATGTTTTGTATTGCTTTGGCAATGCTAAATGTATTTGGTCCTGCCAATAAAGCTTTTTTGGATTTGGATTTGGAAAGAGGAGAGAAGAGAGAGAGAGAGAGAGAGAGAGAGAGAGAGAGAGAGAGAGAGAGAGAGAGAGTGCAAGAGAGAGAGAGAAGGAGAGAGAGAGAAGGAGAGAGAGAGAGAGAAGGAAAGAGA